>NC_085006.1:7072423-7082423 GCF_963854185.1 Sardina pilchardus
ATGCGGCGCCGTGGCATGCTTTTCTTATTAGAGGTAATCTCTGCCTCCAGGCCAGTGGTTAATATAACACGCTCTGTGCAGGAATGGGCTGATGGGTGTATGTGTGTGTGTGTGTGTGTGTGTGTGTGTGTGTGTGTGTGTGTGTGTGTGTGTGTGTGTGTGTGTGTGTGCGTGTAATGTATTGTGTATGCATTTGTGTGTGTGTGTGTGTGTGTGTGTGTGTGAGTGTGTTTCTGTGCATGTGTCAGGGACTGACAGAGGGAGAGAGAGAGAGTGAAAGTGAGAATATCATTGAGGAAATATGAGAAATGTGCATGTTGTATTGGTGTTGGTGTGTGTCAGTAAGAGAGAGATGTTGGGGATTGTTCATGTATTTGAGCTAGACAGTCAGAATGTGTCCTTGAATGCGTATGTGTGTTTCAGAGAAAGTGAGTGTGTATTGGTATTTATTGGAAAGGAGTAGTGTTACATATTTTGGCGAGGCCTTTGGAAGCGGTCCTCCCCACATCTTTGTGTGTGTGTGTGTCTGTGTGGAGCCAGAGCAGAGAGGCCGCCGGGGGAGAGGTTGGGTAGCGGTGGTCCCGCCGCCACGGTCTCCGCTGCTGCCTGCGCGCCTGTGGCCTGGCCTGGGTAACCCAGCCTCCAGCTCTCCCCCGTGGGCTGGAGGAGGGGGGAGAGGACCGCAGCATCGACCCAGCCAGAGGGGCCTATTATCAGGCCCTGCAGTCAGTCTGGCTCCCCTGCCCACACACTCACACACAGAGACACATTTGTACACTTCACACACTAAGACACATAAATGCAAACATACACTTCCAAACATATACACACACACACACACATACACACACACACACACACACAAATGCATACACATACACACACACACACACGCACACACACACACACAAATGCACACACACACAGGCATCGCGTGTCAGACCGGCCACTGTGACTTGAGAGTCCAGCTTTGGCTATCTGATCCTGACACAGTGACCCACAGACCCAGTGATGGCGTAACCTCCTAAAGACACGTGCGGCCACAGCGCAGCCCTGCCACTGGACACTGAGCCGCCGCTGAGGCCAGTGCAGTGTCCCCTGCAGCGCTGTGAGCGCGGCCCGCCCACGTGAGTGAGTGAGTGAGTGACACCTTCTAGGAACGGCTCAAGACTCAGGAGGCTGACTGACTGACTGGTTCGCTCGCTAAGAGGGGATCAGCGGCTGTTCCTGCCGAACATGTGGTTTTTTTATGTGTGTGTGTGTGTGTGACGGGAGGAAGCTGCCACTGTCAATTTGTTTCACTTTCACACACACACACTCAAACACACACACTCACACCCTACCCCCACTCCACCTTTCTCTCTTAATAGCACCCCCCCCCCCCCCCTCACCTCTCACCCCCCTCCGCCCCCCTTCCCAAGGGAGCGCGTGTGTGTGTGAGCCCGGCGTCCTCATGCTCACTAAACTAACACACGGCGGGGTGTCGCATTGATTATGTCCCCCTGGCTTGACTGGTGAGCTCCGGCGACCGGGGCCTTCCCTCGCCATCTGCTCCTGACCCTCCACTCCACCGCCCACCACACCTCCAGAGGAGAGGAGAGAGGAGAGGAGGGAGGAGAGAGGAGGGGGTGGGTGGGGGTCAGTAATATGGAGATGATGAGGACAGGGCTTCCCCTAATGGAGCCTCCCAGGCATGTGGGGATCCCCAGGCTGGCCAGCCCATAGGCAGCTTGCTGAGGGGGTGGAGGTGGAGGTGGAGGTGGAGGTGGGTGTAGCAACAGTAGCAGCAGTAGCAGCAGTAGTGGGGGTGAACGTGGGGGTGATCTGAGTGATGGTGTGTATCTGGTCACGCCATGTCAGGCTCGGTGGGGTTTTTCTTAATCTGTTGAGGTTAAGCAGCGGAGGGCATGTAGGCAATCGGGGGGGTATATGAGGCTTGTGTTCTCATGTGAGCAGCGTTTACTCCTAACCGCCATTCTCAGACATGTTTACAGACATATAATACATAGAGATATTAGATATACTTACACGCGCAGACACGCAAGCATGCTCATTCACAGACATTACACACACACACATACACACACACACACACACCAGCCGCACAGGATTTAAGTCTATATAAATCACTTTCTATCCATTCTGCTTAGAGGATGAGTGCCTAGATGAAAATCCTGGATTATGTATTATCAGTCTTAGTGGTGTATGTTTGCGTCTGACTGTTTATATCTGTGTGTGTGTGTGTGTGTGTGTGTGTGTGTGTGTGTGTACCTGAGTGATTGTGTTGAAGGCTGTGCAGTGCAGGCAGATGAAGGGGCTGATAGATAAAGTGCTCTCCCCCCTCTCCGCGATCAGAGCTGTCACAGCCCATCCATCATGTACCGTTGCCATGGGCAGCCGCAGGTCAAGCCAAGGCCTTGCTCCTGTGCTTCCGCGGTGCTGTGTGTGTGTGTGTGTGTGTGTGTGTGTGTGTGTGTGTGTGTGTGTGTGTGTGTGTGTGTTGGGTGATCTCATCCAGTGCCTATTTTGGCCTGAATAAAAGAGCCAGTCCTCCTCATTGCCGGGTTAACCCTTTACATCCCTTGCCTGACTCTGGAAAACAGAGAGGTTATCTCACTATTTCCCTCTATCTCAGCATTCTCTCTCTCTCTCTCTCTCTCTCTCTCTCTCTCTCTCTCGGTTTGTGTGTTTGTGTGTGTGTGTGTGTGTGTGTGTGTGTGTGTGTGTGTGTGTGTGTGTGTGTGTGTGTGTGTGTGTGTGTGTGTGTGTGTGTGTGTGTGTGTGTGTGTGTGTGTGTGTGTGTGTGTGTGTGTGTGTGTGTGTGTGTGTGTGTCTCTCTCTCCCTCCCCTGCTGTACTGTTTGGCTGTGTTGTGTGTGGGCGCTGATGGAAAGCAAGCGCTCCATCTGGCCCAATGCGCCTCCCCACTGTCCTACCTGACGGCCCCATTCTGCTTACTGTACAGCTCTGCTGCTTCAGCACGTCCCACATTAGTGCCCTACGCCAGTGCCACTGCGCTAGTGTCCTGCAGAAGTGGCCTGTGTTAGTGGCCTGTGTTTGTCCCTTACAGTAGTGTACTGTGTTAGTGTCCTGCAGCAGTGGCCTGTGTTAGTGGCCTGTGTTTGTCCCTTACAGTAGTGTACTGTGTTAGTGGCCTGTGCTTGTGTCCTGTGTTAGTCCCTTAGTGTACTGTGTTAGTGTCATGTGTTAGTGTACTGAGTTAGTGGCCTGTTGAAGTGTCCTGTGTTAATCTCCTGTGTTAGTCCCTAATAGTAGTGTACTGTGGTAGTGGCCAGTGACCTGTGTTAGTGTCCTGTGTTAGTGGTGCGTGTTGGTGATGTGTGTTGATGGTGTGTGTTGGTGGTGTGTGTTGATGGTGTGTGTTGGTGGTGTGTGTTGGTGTGTCCGGCAGGCTGCAGCTGGGTATGGGTCCACTCGTGCGCTGCAGCTGAATTGCCGAGCTGCCGTCCCACAGGGCACCCTGATGAAGTGCCCGTCCCCTTTTGATTGGCTAATTCTTCGCCCATGTGACCACCACCTGCCTCCTGCCCGCCCCATTCATCCTTCACTCTTGCTTGAGTTCTTTTTGTACCCCGCCCAACCCCCCACTCTCTTTCCTCCTCTCTCTCTCTCTCTGTCTGCCTCTTTCCCTCTTCCACTCATTCTCCTCTTTTTATATCCCCTCCCCTCTCTCCTCTCCTCTCCTCTCTTCTTTTCATCTTGATTTTTCTCTTTCATCTCCCTCCCCTCTGCCCTTTTTCTCTCGTTCTCTGCCTCCCCCTCTTCCCTTGCTCTCTGGGCTTGTGGAAAGTCGGCCCAATTTGAGCCCTGCTCATGCGGAAGAGAGAACACCCTGTGCCCCACCCTACTCCTCTCTCTCCTCCTCTTCTGTTCTTTCTCTCTCTCTCTTTCTTTCTCTCTCTCTCACACACACATTCTCTTTCTTGCTCTCCCTCTCTCTCCTGCCATGTCGTACCCCCTATTTATACAGCTTATGGGGGTGGAATGATTGCAGCAGGTGAGTTTTTCTTCTTTCCTCTTTCCCAGTCTCTCTTCTTTCGCTCGTTTTCTTTTCCTCCCTTCTCCGTATCCCCCTCTACCCCCGCCCACCCCCTGCTCCCCCCACCCAGCCCATTTACATGCAAATTGGCAGTGCCTGCCTCTGTGCCATCTGCTCTGGCGTGAGTCTGGGCATGGTGTGTGTATGTGTGCTGGAGAGCCTTCATGATGGGACCCTCGGGACACACACACACACACACACACACACACACACACACACATATATACGCATAGGGACCATACCTCATGGTGTAGCAATAAGCTTAACAATACAAACGTAACATGTGTGCATGTGTGTGTGTGTGTGTGTGTGTGTGTGTATGTGTGTGTGTGTGTGTGTGTGTGTGTGTGTGTGTGTGTGTGTGTGTGTGTTGGCTAGTGGGTGTAGTAATTGATAACTGATGAATGGTCTGGGCCCCCGCTGTGTGGTGTGGTGCTGTGGCGTGCTGGCCAGGGTGCCGACCGCGCTGCTCAGTTGGGGGTGAGTGAGGGCGAGCGGCGGTGAAAAGAACAACGGGCTGCAGACGGAGAGGGGGGGGGCTGAATTCTGCCTCAGAGCCCACCCTCAGCACCCTTGCACCCCTCAACACACACACACACACACACACACACACACACACATACACATACATATACACACACACACACACACACACTCTCTTGGAGGGGTGTGTGTGGAAACAGTCCCAGACAGGAGCTTGGCCTCTGGGCATGGAGAGTGAGAGTGAGTGAGTGAGTGAGTGAGTGTGTGGGGTTCATCAAGGTCTTTCCACCTCAAACACACAGGGCAAGGTGAGGGCTCACAGACAGGCTGACGGGAAATGGAGCCGTCTGAAAACGGAGAGGGAGGGAGAGAGAGAGAGAGAGAGAGAGAGAGTAGGACAGAGAGAGCGTGTAGGACAGAAAGAGAGAGAGAGAGAGAAAGAGAAAGTGTGAGAGAGAGAGAGAAAGTGAAGCGAAGCGCTGAGTTCAGCAGCCATCTCATTGTTGTCATTTCTGTGGTGGAGTCTGTCAGAGACTCAGGGCCTTCTGGGCTGTCTCGGCTCCTACAGTCCTCTCTGGCACGGAGCTCTCCTCCCGCTCTCTTTCTCTCTCTCTCTCTCCCTCTCTCTCCCCCTCTCTCTCTCTCTTTCTATCTCTCTTTATCTCTCTCGACGTTACTCCCTCCATTTCTTTGTCGACTTCTCAGGGCCAAGCGAGAGCTCAGCCCTGACGGAGGACTAGCGCAGAGAAACTGAATCTTGTGGAGGGAAACACAGCTCCGTTATTGACTGTTGGAGTGTGATGTTCCATCATAGCGCTGAGCCGTAGGGGGACTACTGCTTCTGAGCGCAGACACAATCATATGTTTTGAAGTGCTCACAGTTTTTTTTTTTTTTTTTGGTGCGCTACTTTGCATTCAAAATATAGAACAGCATGCTACAGAGTACCTGAAACGCGGATCTGCATCTTTGTGTCTCCTGTGGGGCCGCATGGGGGTGCAGACTGGGAGGGAGACGGGGGGTGGTGTTGGTGGTGGTGGGGGGGGTTGGGTGGATGTTGGGGGTGGATGATATTGGGAGGGTGTAGCGGGTTTATGGTAGACAGTTTCAGGCAAAAATATGATAAAATATACATTTGAAGTTGGTGTGGCGCTCCCCCGTGACGAGTTCATTAACATGTACATAATAGCGCTACACTCGGCGCGGCTTTGGAGCGCGGCCCCCCTGCTGGTACGCTATGCCTCTCTTCCACATGTCTTGTGTTGTTGGGCACGCCCGCACCTTTGTGTGGAGACGGTTATCGTCCTCGCGCTCGCCGCCGCGCCTCATCTCGCTCTTGTTATCCTCTTAAACGGCGCGTGGTGGAGGAGGAGGAGGTGGAGGAGGAGGAGGAGGAGGAGGAGGAGGAGGCCCTCTGGCTTTATCTCTGCCGTCCTCTCTGATATTAGGCCTTAGTTTGTGCTCACGAAAACATTCACACCCTGGCTGACACACTGTAATGTGATAGTCTTCTGTTTCTCATTTTTTTCTTCTTCATATAAACACACACACACACACATACACACACACACACACACACATACACACACACACACACACACACACACACACACACACACACACACACACACACACACACACACACACACACACACACACACACACACATGCCTGGCTGGGCTTTCTCACTTCTGCTTCAATCACATGCTACATTTTCTTCATTTCTCACGGCGTTTCCCCGTCCGTGTGTTGTGTTGCGTGATGTGTGTGTTAAGACGGTTGAAAGCATGACGGTGGTGTGTAATCTCTGGGGAAGGGAGGAGGAGGTGGAGGGGTGGGGGGGGTGTCTCCCGCTGTCTTGCCTGAAAGAGAGAGCCCTCCTCGGGCTACTGAGGGCCAGCGCCTCCCCTGCTGGGGCTGGATGGTTGTGTAAAAGTGGGGTAATCACCAGTAAGTGATGCGCCTCGCCAGTGTGCAGTCTGTTTGCATGTGACTGCTTTTGTGTGAGTGTGGTTTTGTGTCTGTGTGTGTGGGTGGGTGGGTCTGTGTCTGTGTGTGTGTGTGTGTGTGTGTGTGTGTGTGTGTGTGTGTGTGTGTGTGTGTGTGTGTGTGTGTGTGCATTGGCTCTCTCAGGTGGCTGGCACCAGATGGATGCTGCTTGTTGTGCTGTTACTGATGTTGTTTATCGGCACATCAGTGATGCGCTACCCTCCTCCTTCTCTCTCTCTCTCTCTCTCTCTCTCTCTCTCCCCCTCACTCTCTCACTCTCTCACACACTCTACTTTCCCCCTCTCCTTCCTTCTATTCCTTGACTGCCCTCACTAATTATCCTGTGCTGTTTGCTCGTCCTCCCCTGTCTCTGTCTCCCACTCTCTTTCAGTCTTTTTTAATCCCTTTGCCCTTTTTTTTAGCTTTTTAAAGTCGTATATTCAAAGTTCACCCCACCCAAACGTCATGTGAAACAGCAGTGTTTTTATCTGAGCAAGTGAAGCAGTTAAGCGCTCAGCTTCTCTCCTTTTAGTTCTTCCTCCAGTCTCTTTGTTAACCCCCCCCTCCTTTCCTCTCCTCCTCCTCCTGCTCTCTCTATCCCCTCATCCCCCTTTTCTCGTCATGAGCGCGGGAGTGTGACTGCTCAGATTGTTCCAGTAACAGACCCCGCTACCTAAAGGTCCTGGAGGCTTGTTCCAGGAATAGCAGGCGATAGGCATCACTCAGCTCTATGGCTCTTTTTGTGCATCATCTGTGTGTGTGTGTGTGTGTGTGTGTGTGTGTGTGTGTTAGTGTGAGAGTGAGTGTGTGTGTCTTTTGGTAAGACAGGCTGACTCAGAGGAGTGTGTGTGTGTGTGTGTGTGTGTGTGTGTGTGTGGAAGGGAAAGCAAGGCAAGGCTATGCAAGGCTACCCCTCTAGCACTGTGAGGTGCAGTTCTGCTGGAGTGTAAAAGCTGCATTGAGTGAGCCGGCGGTTGCCTTTCATCTGTGTGTGTGTGTGTGTGTGTGTGTTGTGATATGTGTGTCTACGATGTGTGTGTGAGGCTGAGCGCGGTAACATACCACAGATCAGATGATCCAGTGGGAGCTCCAGTAGACTCCATCGATCAGGCCTGGCGTGGGCCGGTGGGGGGGGGCTCAGGGAGCTCCTGAGTGGGGAGGAGAGAGTGGTGGCCTGCCTGTCTGCTGCATGGCTGTCGTGTGGTGAATGTGATCATGCCTCCCTCCACATCAATCTCTTTTCCACATGCGGAGAATGACAACCCTGCGCATTCGCTCTCTCTCCCTCTCTCTCTCTCTCTCTCTCTCTCTCTCTCATACCTCTCTCCTCCCTCCTTCTCTTTGTCCCTCTCCCTGTTTCCATCCTGTCTCTCACTCTTTGTCATCCCCCTTTTTCTCCCTTCTCTCTCCCTCTCTCTCTCTCCATCTATCCCTCCCTCTCTTTCTTCCTCCCTCCCTCCCTCCATCTCTTTCATGTGAGTGCAGCAGACATGACAGAGGCCCAGTCAGGGCCCAGCTCTCCCCTAATGAGGCGATCTGTCAGCCCATGATCTCCTGATGGGCCTCCGCCAGCCTGTCTGTCACCCGTGCGCCCCACTGTTTACAGATCAGCGCCGCGCGCGCATGCCAATGAGGGCGGGCGAAGCTTCGTCTTCGCCGTCGCCCCGTCGCAGACGCAGGCGCTCCCACTGTCTCCACCACGAACGGCGCGAGTGTGCGCGGGCGCGGAGGAGGAGGGAGTGGTGGGTACCCTGTGAAGACTGTGATTATGGCGGGGAGGGGTCTAATAGGTATCTGTTACTGGGGGAGCGCGCGCTGTGCCCGGGTATTACGGCGCCCGCAGGCTTGGCTAGATTGAGCGCAGGTTTGTGTGGAGCGTGTGTGGAGAGAGGAGGGGGTGGTGGAGGATGGTGTGTGTGTGTGTGTGAGAGGTATTCTGGTATTCGGTGAGGCTCTCTGGAGAGCACTGTGTTTACCATGGCAGAGGCAGGGCCGCAAGAGAGAGAGAGAGAGAGAGAGAGAGCAAGATGTTTCTGGAACATGACATGTTACGCTGCAGTAAGCCTGTGCGTGTGTGTGTGTGTGTGTGTGTGTTTGTGCATGTATGTGTGTGCATGTGTGTGTGTGTGTGTGTCTGTGTGCGTGTGTGCGCATGTGTGTGCATGTGTGCAGATGTGTGTGTGCGCTCTCTGTGTGCGCTGCAGCCACGGAAGGACAGTGGGTTGTAAATCGTAGCGGCGACATGGCTGCGGGCGTGGTGGTGGTGGTGGAGGAGGGCTGCTGCTCCCCGCGCGGTCCCCGGGAGAGAGAGGAGCACTGCGTGATGCGGGCCAGTCATCCCTACTCCTGCGGGAGCTTCTACACGCCGCCGCCATCCCTGCAGGCTGCAGATAGCTGCTGTTTAACATGCACACAGTCCCCACAGCTCATTCACACGCCTCGCCCCAAAATAGAAGGACACGCTGTACACGTTTGAGCCCAATCGCTTCGCTTTCTTTCTTTCTTTTCTTTTTTTTTTAATGTCACGAAAGCACAAAATGCCGCCAGCGCATGAATGCAGGGAGAAGGGAGTTGATGTTTGGACTGAGAGAAATGATGATGGGAGAGTTAGAGAGGTGGAGAGAGAGAGAGAGAGAGAGAGAGAGAGATGGAGAGAGGGAGGGAGAGAGAGACTACAAAGCCTGAGAGATGAAACAGTCCAATCAGTGTGTGTCTCTGATCTGTGAGGTGGTGGAAGCCTTCAGCTCCAGCAGCCAGAAATGCAGCAGAAATGGGACGAGGAAGAGCAGTGAAGGCTTTGTTCTTAAAGGTGGCTACTTCTGCTCACGCGCTCATTTATATGCAGTTTTGTTTTTGCTGTGTGTGTATGTGTGTGTGTGTGTGTGTGTGTGTGGGAGGGGGGGGGGTGTTGAGGTGAGAGAGGTAAAGAAAGGTGCGAGACTAAGAGCTAGAACGTGTTTGTGTGTACGTGCTGCTGTGGTCTGTGTTGTCAAAAAAAAGTGTTCCATATGCCCTTGCTGAACTGCACAAGGTGCTGACATTATTTGAGTCAGATAATCTATCACACGCACGCGGTGAGACAGCAGACGTCAGGGCTGGAGAGGCTCCTGGTTTCCACCTGTCACACCTGGTTAGCTGTGGTCTCCCTGGGACAGGAGCCGAACTGATGAGGATTATTAATGAGGATGGGATCAAACGGCTCACCTTTCACAACGTTGAGTCATTCCAAAGTCTGAAATCCTCAATGCCAAGTCATATACACCTTGTCAAGTTGAACTTTGCTCAAATTCTCCAGAAATACTCGCTGTGTGTTTGGGAAATATTCTTACTTCATCTGTTGACACGTGCACTGTTTAAACCTTGAATTTTGTTGTATTTGCGTATTCTGAGGAAGCGCATTCAGACTAACAGTCCCAGTTCAAGGACACGGACTGCTGTGAAAACTCCTGCGCGTCCAAGTGGTCACTTCAC
>NC_085006.1:7087423-7137423 GCF_963854185.1 Sardina pilchardus
GGAACACCAGCACCATGATCGGAGCCGGGGGCAAAGACGCCGCCCCGCTCAACCACGGCTCCAAGCCCCTGCCCCCCAACCCCGAGGACAAGAAGAAGAAGGAGCGCTCCATCCGCTCCATCCTCACCGGAGGAGGGGACAAGAGTGAGTGGTGACCGTGGCGATGGCCGCTATTCCCAGGCTTAGCCTGGGCCACAACTGATCCAGGGTCTGTTTTTCCCCTCTACTGCAGCACTTAGCCGTTAGTCTTATTGTAACCTGGCGTAGTCTGAGGAAGCCTTTCATTAGAATCTAAATAAGCCATGCATGCCCACTTGTTGTGACTGAGAACCTGGAGTTTGTTTGTCCTGCATAATGACTGGATGTTGCTCTTGCTGTTTATGTTGTCTAAGTACAGCGCTGAGCAGTCCTAGCGGTCTTAAAATAGACACCTGCAATTATGTGCTCCATCATATCTTTGCTAGGATATCTCCACATCTCTGAGTGGCTAATGTGCCGTGGATGTGTTGCCGGCTCGCTAGATTCCGACTCGGTCCTGTCGGTGTCTGCGCTGGGCTGACTAATTAGGTGCGGTGGTGCTACAGGTTCAGGTTTCCGCCTCCACAGGCCCAGTAATTATCAGCTGATTAGCCGTCTTAAGGGGCCTCGGGCGTGACGGCGGCGGAGGACAGCTCAGCATCTGGCGGGATGACTGGTGCTCAGCGCAGGAGAGGAGCGCTTTGGAGCTCACTCACACGGGGACAGGTTACAGCGACTCGGGTCCTGATCAAGGCTCCGTCTGTTCGCAGAATTTGCACCGTGAGGGGGAAATAATGGACACTGTGGAGTCAGTTTGAATCAGATTTAATCAAAACAGCTGTTTCTTTTCATCTGGCATTTTCCATAATTTCTCCTTTTTTCCATCTTGTTTCCCACTTTCTCATCCTTTGCTCTCTCAGCCAATAAGAAGAAGGAGCGCCCGGAGATCTCCCTCCCGTCGGACTTTGAGCACACCATCCATGTGGGCTTCGACGCCGTCACCGGAGAGTTCACGGTAAGAGGCCGCTCTGAGTGACCGCGCCGCGGCTACACGGCCTGACCGCGTGCCCGCTTGACCCACATGAACGCATGACCAAACCCTTAGAGCAGAGATGAGCTCACGTACTGCACATCAAAGACCAGCGCTCACACACACGATGATGGATCAGGCCTCGATCACAGAGACGGGTCTGGGGTCTCTACTTCTCCTGCTTGCACACTGGGCATTTCACAGGCCAGTGACTGGCACACAGTCCAGTTCTCAGCATGAATGTTGTGCAGATAAATATTCCAATTACAGCTTTAGAAATGCTATCTATCTATACAAGTATTCTGATTGTAAATGTATAAATGTTATTTATTTCTATAAATGTTCCAGTCCAGGAATCGGCAAGGGACTGCAGTATTAAACTTGAAACAATATTATATTTATGGTGTCTGTATATGGTCACAAGGCTGATAGATATGACAGCATGAGGTACATACGATATTCACTACGGTATACACCCGCTGGATCTTGACATCAGATTTCATGGTTGGATGAGCCCATAGATGGATCTGCCCTTGTAACTCAGGGTTGCTTTTGAGCACCTCAGAATTAGATGGTAATTGAATGCAGGCAAACATGCAGAGCAGAGTAAATCTGAAAAGAAGCCAACCACTGCTGTATGCAAGTGAATACACCTAAGACCAAGTCAGCAGTTATATTTGACTGATTTTTAGGCACAGGTATTTGTGACATGACTGTGTGAGATTTCAGCTAAATCGCCTGGCCAGCCTCTGCATGCGGCACTGATTGAAGCAGTTCATGATTTTGCTCGTAAAATCTGTATTTTTGCCTGTTGTGTGAATGCCATGCTAAATTCCATTTGGCTTGACGCACGCTGCCAATTTGCACTGAACAGCACTGCCAGCTTAAACATTCACAGCGTCCCACGGCCCACGGCCCGCTTACTGTGTGGGAACCACTGTGTGGGAGATGGATGCACACCTTTAGCCAAGCAAAGAGAACATAGTCAAACATCTACAGAAATATTTTAGAAAAGAGAGATTGAACAGAGATTTTGAACAGAGATTGATGATAGAGAATAATTATCTACTCACTGATGGTTGTTTTGGAGTGTTTATTAAAACACAGCAGTGATGTTGCAAGCGTAAAGCTGTGCGTTTGACTGGGTGGCCTCTTCACAGAGGACAGACACTGTCACCCCTCCAGCTTGCAGCCAGTGTGAGTGGCCCCTCTGTTCTCACCTCTATGGGGGAGACCGAGGTAACGTCACCACTCTGCTCCACACGACTATGGCACGCCCCTGAGGCACCATGGGTAATAAGGGTTATAATGAGAGGTTGGGGATATCTCTCTCTCTCTCTCTCTCTCCCTCTCTCCCTCTCTCCCTCTGTTCATCAGGCCCACAGCAGGGCCCACTAAGGGAGATGGCTCAAATGACTTAATTGAATTAGCTCCCGAAACTGACGGCAGGACCTATTGAGCTAAGCGGCAGCATGCGCTCTTCACTTAGCCCTGTGAAGCCAGGCCTCTCTGACTCATCTCCGCTTGTGTGCATGTGTGTGTGTGAGTTTGTGCGTGCTCGCGCATGTGTGTGTGTGTGTGTGTGTGTGTGACTGTCTTTATGAGGCTTAGCCCATGAGTTGTCGGGGGTTTTATAGGCCCCCCTACAGTAGCTGCTGCCTCTGTGCCATGCTCCCGTGCCTCTGTTGTGGTGAGCTCAGTTCCTTTTGTTACCTCCTGCTTTATTCAATGCAGTATCCTACACCTTTTCTCATTGGGCCTCTTTGTCTGGCAGTATCTGGGACATGGATATTCTCTCCACTAGTTTCTCAAGACATCACATCCACTTGAGTACTCGTGTGTCTGATTCCACCACAAAATATTTCATACTGTGTACACACACACGCACGCAAACACACACACATACACAAACACACACAGACAGACAGACAGACAAGCATGCATGTTCTCTGACCAAAATTCCTATATCCCTATTATTTATAATAGATAGGTTCTATGTTGGAGCCTCTAATGCAGGACTGTTCTGGCCGCTTCCAGCGTGAGCTGAGGAGGAGAGCCTGAGCAAGCCCTGACCCAGTTCTCTGGCCTCTGCAGAGAAAAACCACTCCGTTTCTCATTATTTCTCCCAGGTCTTGAGAGTACTCCTAACGTGTGTGTGTGTGTGTGTGTGTGTGTGTTTCTGCAGGGCATGCCAGAGCAGTGGGCTCGACTGCTGCAGACTTCCAACATCACCAAACTGGAGCAGAAGAAGAACCCGCAGGCCGTTCTGGACGTTCTCAAGTTCTACGACTCCAAAGAGACCGCCAACAGCCAGAAGTACATGAGCTTCACAGGTGAGCTCCGCACCTGAACCTCAAACACACTTTCAGCACCACCCGCATTACACTATTAGCTGTTGGAACCCATTAGCGGTTACCTAATTACTAAAGCATCTCCTTCGTCAATTTCAGATAAGAGCTCAGACAATTACAACTCCTCGGCAGCCGTGGTGAGTAGTCCGCCGATGACCGCTTTGTGTTGTAAAGCGTGTGTCAGAGACATAAACAAAGGTGCAAAAGATGTACTGTATGTAGATAGGAGTTAGCGGTGTGTAGCTAGCAGTTAGCGGTGTTAGCGGTGAAGGAGTGCTGTGACTAACGGATGGAGCTGGACTGGCTAGTGATGAGTGAGTGAGCTCCCTTAAGCGCCCAATGAGCGCTAACTAGGACACGTGTACGTGAGGACCGGTAAACAAACGCCAGCGCCGAGGGCAGGCAGACGAGGCCCGGGGAGTGATGGGGTGTGAAAGGAGGACACGACGGGAAGGAGCAGAAAGTGGAGGAGGTGGAGGTGCAGGAGGAGCAGAGGGACGGGCAGGAGCGGAGGGATGGGCTGGGCCGGGGCGAGGATGTACTGTACCGTCATGGTGCCCCGCTGGCAGACAGACAGGAGGAGAGGAGTGGCTCGGGGCCAGCGTGGGTCTGTGCCAACTGTAGCATCTCTCTGCTCTCCAGTCCTGCAGATGCGCCCTGCCAGGCTAGCTTCCTCCCTTTCTCTCTCCATCTCTCTCTCACACTCTCTCCCCATCTCTCCCTCTCTGTCTCTCTTCATTTCCCTCACTCTCTCTCTCTCTTCCTCTGTATCCCTCCCTCCCCCTCTCTCTCCTCCCTGCACTGTGAATCAGCATCTTTTCCTTTTCATTAAGAGCCAGTATCTGCAGCCTGGCCTCCACCCTGGGGCGGGGGGAACAGGCGGACGCCGGCGGGGGATCGCTGGCTGCTGACCGCGGCCTTTGAGGCCAGCCAGGCTTATAGCGTTAGCACACGCGGCCAGTGTCAGTGGGTTTGTTGGGAATGCGGCCTGCTCTGAGTCAGGTGTGAAGGATGTGGCAAATTTAGATTACAGCAGCCTGTGCTGTGTGGCCGAATGTGTAAACAGATGGAGCTTCGACAGTCAGGGACACGTCATCTGGGGAAGAGAGACAGAAGGTTCCGGAAACTGAAATAGAAAGATAGATTCACTTTAGTATCAAATGCACCTGGTTAAATAGTAACCAAAGTTGAGTGCTGCAGATAGAAACGCTGACTTATCTCGGATCAAAGTTGCTGATTGCGGATTGCTGTGTTTGGTGTAGGATTTTATGACTGTTCAAGTGTGAGTCAGTTCTGTTGGCGTTCGTGTCATTGCGGGCATGTCTGCCGAAGTGACCAACCCCACGCCCACTTCCTGAATGGCTCGTCTGTCGCCCCACAGAATTCCAAGGCGGTGTCAGAAACCCCCGCTGTGGCCACCGTCTCAGAGGACGATGACGAAGATGAGGCCACTCCGCCACCTGTGATCGCCCCCAGACCGGAACACACGAAGTCGGTGAGTGCATCTCACTCGTTTGTCTCTATGTATCTATCTATCTATCTATCTATCTATCTATCAGTATCTATCTACTGTATATCTATCTATCTATGTATCTATCTATCTATATCTATCTATCTATTTATATCAATCTATATCTAATACATGATTAGTTTTATCAGCCAGGTGCTTTAACACCAAACTGCTGGCCCCCAGTCTACCTCTGGGTCTGACGGTGTGTGTGAGCACCAGGTCTGGTGAGGGGCTCTCTGTCTCAGGCCTGGTTCCTCTGACTCCTGAGTGTGCCCTCTCAGACTGCCGGGGCGTTGTGCTCTAATGAGGCCGCCACGTTAGCCGAGTGCCTCAGTGCCGCACAGCCAACCTGTAATTGGGTTCAGGCAGGGTTTAGTTGCATCAGAACTTCTCTCTCTCTCTTTCTCTTTCTCTCTCACTCCCTCTCTCTTTCTCTCTGTCTCTCTCTCTCTAATTCAGAGCTGCTTTATTAGCAGGGCTGTTTAGATACCAGTGATGCCAAAACACAAAGAACAATGAAAGAACATACAGTAATATGAAAGGAACATAAGATCCCCCCCTCTCTCTCTCGCTCTCTCTCTCTCTCTCTCTCTCTTTCTCCCTCTCTCTCTCTTCCTCCCTCCCTCTCTCTCTCTCCCTCTCTCTCGCTCTCTGAGCTGGGGGCTTAGTGTGTGCCCAGGTCAGGAGGCGAGGGGAGGGTGGCAGAGGAGACGCGCCTCAGTGCATCCCCTTGATCAGCCCGGAGAGCATCACAGGGCCTTGGAGGGAGCTCCGGGGCTGCGTTGGGAGGGGTCGGGGGCGTGTAGCGGGCGCAGGGGCTTGGCTTTGAGGCGCCAGGTTGATTAAAGGTTGCCTCTGACGTTGGTGCAGCGTTGATGGGACGTTTCAAGAAGCCCTGGCAGCTGACAGGTGGGGCTTGTTTTCCAGGAGCAGCGGCAGCTCCCTTGATGTTGGAGGGTGGGATGGATGGGTGGAGGGTGGAGGGTGGAGGGGTCAGGTGGGGTGAGTGGTGCAGAGGGTGGTGCCGGGGAGTTTTGATGGGAGTCTGTGAGATGAAGGGTTTGGAATTGCAGGGGGGTGGGCGGTGTTAAAGGTGGGGCCCTTTTCACTCACTTATACACTAGAATGCTATTACTGAAGACACACACTCGGTCTCACACACACACACACACACACACACACACACACACACACACACACACCACACACACACACACACACACACACACACACACACAAAGACACACAAACACACACACACACACACATGCTCGCACACACACCCAAGGTATTTCCATCCCTTATCTAACAAATTTTTCCGGGTACCCTTGAGAAGGGCTTCTTTGGGCTTAAGCAGGATAGCTGCTGATACTGAAGGCCTCACAGTTGATGCCCACAGCAGTGACTGTGTCTCCAGGCTGTCGCATGGGCAGCTGCTCAGTGTAGTCCTCTTGTCCTTCTCCGCAGTGCCACTGTCAGCAATTACCCCAGGACTGTCAGACATCTCTCTCCCACACCCATAAATCTCGCCCATAAAAATGACACTCTTCCTCACCAGCGCCGCCTTTGCAAAGACCTATTTTTGGCGTAATGTCACGAAATGCATCATTTTACTACCCTAAGCGCTCGTGAAAAAATACAGCCCACGTCAGTCCTCCTCTCTCACCGCGTCACTCGGCTCTAAATACCCCCAAAGGAGTTTAAGGTTTTTTTTTTTTTAAACGTGCTTTGGAGCGGCCATTCTCTTCAAAAAATAGCCGTAATTAGTTTCACTAAGAATGTGCTTGCGTTCCCACTGCTGGTCAAAGGTGATGGAGACCCATTTAGCGCCAGCAAACAAAGCATGTGTTGACCATTAAGCCGTGTGAAGAGGGACCATTGTCACTCAGGCAAGGACATCCTCCAGAACGGCGCAGCTGTAAGGTGGGGTTAGCTTTGTGTCTCGGATCATTCCTCACAATATATTGTATACCGCTAACATTCTGGCAGCTATCAGTATGTGTGTGGGAGAGAGAAGAGAGTAGACTTCATAAAACGCGTTCCTAAGATCCCATCAGTGAGGACAAGCAAGAAACCCCATTCGGTTAATACTCCTGCACCACTAATGCTCTGGCCGAGACATTATGAACTGCTTGATAAGGTTAACTCGTCCATCTCCACAGCTAGACGGCACTGAGATTGATCAAGATGTGGAGTGATGTCCTCTCCTGGGCTGAGGGCTGAAGGGAGGCTGCTCTGGCCCCGACTCCCCTGTCTGGTCTTTAGCAGACATTCTTGGGGGCTGTATTTTTAGTGTGGCAGCCCACTTGCCGGAGCGCTCGCTCACGTGGTCCCTGGCCCTTTTCGAGTGGCGCCTCTTCTGCCACAAGGAGTTAGTCACTCAGGGGCCTGGAGAAGAGAGGTGGGAGAAGGAGGGAGGGAGGGAGGGAGAGAGTGAAAGAGATGGAGAGGGAGAAAGGGAGAGGGAGAGACCAGTTTAAGCAGATATACTGAAGCGGCAGCCAACCAGTGATTTCATCAAATCTCCTGCGAGGATAAATTGGCCTCCCAAACAATGGGAGCCACTGATGTTAAAGCCTCCTCTGCCCAAGCAGGAAACCAAGGAGATTTGCCCCGAGCCTGCCAGGCATGCTGGGGTCCAGCACCGTTTAATCAGCAATAAAGCTGTCGCCCACACTAAGCACCGGTGCAGAAAGCAAACGGGTTTATGAGTGGACAAACAAACCAGTCCGCACCACCTTGCCACAGGCTGCATTCTGCCCACTGGATCTCCATGGCAACAATCTCTCCGAAAATGGCACAGTGGCAAACTGTAACATTAAGTAATATTGTCTAATGCTTCCGCTCCTCCTCGCTCTCTCTCTCTCTCTTTCTTTTTCTCTTTCTCTCCGTCTCTCTTTCTCAGATATACACGCGCTCTGTAATTGACCCCCTCCCTCCGCCCCCGACCAAAGATGCCGCCACCTCGCCCATCTCGCCCCCGTCGGCCGAGAGCAGCAGCCCCACCCCCACCCCCTCCTCCACGGCCCCGCGCAGCGCCGACAAGACCCGCAAGAAGACCAAGATGACCGACGAGGAGATCCTGGAGAAGCTGCGTGAGTGTTCCTGCACCGAGCGAGCGTGGAGAGAAATGTGTGCTTGTTACGTGTTCGTCCACGAGTGCACACATACACACACACGCAAACACACAGACACACACACACACAAACACACACACACACACACACACACTCTCATTTTTGCTCTCCTGCTCTCATATCTCTCTTTCTCTTTCAATTTGTATCTCTTTCCCTCTCTCTCTTTCTCTTTCTCTTTCTCTCTTACATACACACACACACACACACACACACACACACACACACACACACACACACACACACATGCTTTCAGGCAAATTTTCACCCGCAGATACCTACTATACTCACTACTCACTCCACACATACTCATACAAACAGTCATACATATTGTGTTTCTTTGATTTTGCGTGTGGCACAAACATACTCGTAAAACGACCCACCCAAAAACACCAAGGCACAGTAACACATGCAGTCTCCCTAAACCCCAGTGTAAACAGATTGCGGTTGGCATGGACCACTGAAAAGTCCCTTGTGTCCTGTCACTCATTGAGAGTCACTGGTAAAGGAGGGGGTTGAATTGCATCGTATTTTTCCCATGTGGTTTGCTTGAATTTTTTTTTCTTTGTTTGTTTGTCATGTTAATCACTCTGGGTTTGCCCCTCATGCAACCATCGCATTGTGTTAAGCAACTTTTTTTTTATTTTTGAACACTCCATGCTTCAGACGTACTCAGGTCGCCCTCTACTGGTAAGGAAGGGAACTTGTCTGCCCTGCCTGGCTCCAGAGTGTCTCCCGCCCCGCACTCTTCCTTTTCTTTCACTGGTCTGAGTTCTGATTGGTTCTGTCTCCTCAAGATTCTCCGCCCCTCTCTGGTTGCCGAGTGACCCAGTTGGACTGACAACTTTCCCACAGTGTGCTCTCCTATTGTGACAGTTGTTGCTGCGTTGCATTGCAAATAATGCATTGTCCACCACGTCTCCTCTCTCTCATTACTCTCTTTTTTCTCTCTCTCTCCATCAGTCTTCATCAGACCGTCTGTTTTCTCCTTGATTTGTTTGCAGGTGTGACCTGCAAACCCATCTAACCTAATACCTACCTAATTTAACCCTAACCTGTATTGATTGGAAAGTGTTTGCCTTTTTGCATTTATTTTTCGAATAATAGACCAAACAACTTAAAAAAAAAAAAAAGACACAGAACTTCTGAGTGCTCTATACTATTATTTTACTATGTTTTTCCATCGACATAATTTGTAACTCATAAGCGAAGCGTCTGCTTCTAAACTTTCCACCGGTTTCCATATTAAGATCTATCAGACCTAGAACCAGGGCCATCTATAATTATACAAGGACCATGTCGATATTTTTTGGTCGGCTAAATGGCAGAATGTGTTTCCTTTAAAGCAGCGGATACTATTGATCATCTGTGTGGCCATGGCATTTAGAGAATGCCCAGAGAGACTAGCTTGGCCATTAAGAGTGCTCTTGATCAAAACCCTCCTCCTCTCTCTTTTCTCTCTCTCCTTATTGATCCCTCGCTCCGGTATGTCTGTCCTCCATGTTCATCCTTCCCTTATTCTGTCCTTCCATTCTTCACATTCGTCGAACTGGCCTGACACAGTATTCCCTTGTCTGCTCTCTAATGTGTGAATTTTTGTCACTCTCCTGGCTTGCAGGGAGTATCGTCAGTGTGGGTGACCCTAAGAAGAAGTACACACGCTTTGAGAAGATCGGTCAGGGGTACGTGACCAGTTATCCTCAATACCACACCACATGAAAAGACCTGCCTACCTCCTTTCTCTTGCTGATGAAAGCCTCTGTCACTCATACGCTCTCTTTCTCTGTCTCTCCAGGGCATCTGGAACAGTTTACACAGCAATAGACATTGCCACTGGACAGGAGGTAAGAGGGCTGAACAAGAGGGCTTTCACTTTATAGGTGAACTGGCCATAAGATGATTTTCGACCCTCTGACTCATAAGCATAAGCACAATACCTTTCATTGATAATGACTGCAATGCCTGCTGGACTGTCATGTAATTGGAGACGCGTCACACGAGTACAGAAACAATGCACCTAGAAGAGAAACAAGAAAAGGGTATTTCATAGAATTAGGGCAAGACTTGATCCACCGTTCATATATCAAAATACTGCAGTGCCCTCAGGTGGCCAGGAAGAGTATTAACAATTGAAGAGCAGCAAAACCGAATGCTCAGTCCTCTGAAGGAACTTGTTTTAGTGTACACCTGGGGACTTGGAAACATGTCCTGGATTTCATATGGCGATTTTAGGAGACAAAAGACAAAAAAATAAAGTTTCTATGGATGAGCTGGGATGGTGCTATGATACTGTATTGTTGGTCCCATTATCCTGTCAGAGTTGTCCTCCTGACAGAGCAGACCCTACTGGCTATTTAAACAGACTGTGAAGAGACGACATGACTGTTGTGCTAAGCACTCTCAGCCCAAGCTCTGTGCATTATTGATGACCAGCACATCAAGGCCTGCCTGCTCGAGGAGTTAGTCTGATTAATTACAGCCAGCCAGACAACCAGGAGGGAGTTAGCGCTCCTAGTTCTGCACTCTGATGTGCCGTTTCCATCCTAAACGGCACTGGGACTGGTGCTCCTGCCTGCCTGCCTGCCTCTGCTGCTGCTGCTGTTGTTGTTCTGGTTATTTGTAGGCTACTGGGTCTGCTCAGCCTGGAGAGGCTCCGGGAGAAGGACCTAGTTAGCCTGGGACATCTCAGCATGACAGCCGTGTGTTCCCATGGACACAGTGCTCAGTGGCCTGTGGAAATTGAAAGATGTTGGATGTGGGATGAAATTTTAATTTTCATCATTTTCACGGTTGGAAATGCTTATCACAAGGAGACAAGTTTGGTGGACACTGACATAGGCTATGTTATGCTTAGCAATGAAGGTGCTTTGTACTGGAAGCATTTCTAACCCATTAGCATAGCTGTGTGGTTATGCCCATTGTGCTGACTGTGTTCATGTCTTCATGTGTTCTCACATGCGTTTATCTCTCTGCAGGTGGCCATCAAACAGATGAACCTCCAGCAGCAGCCCAAGAAGGAGCTGATCATCAACGAGATCCTGGTCATGAGGGAAAACAAGAACCCCAACATCGTAAATTACCTGGACAGGTGAGCTTCATCCACCACTTGCAATCATGAACCAGCCAGGTTAATTACATATGCTATTGCCCCGGGAGCCATCCTGACTGTCCTCTCCAGAGACCAAGTGCTAAAATCAGCTATCTCCAGCACTCTGATGTGAACCATATAAACATGGTCGTAATTGCTTGACAGGGGGTAATATTTGTGAGTGATGGCCCCATTATGCTGTGATAGCTTTTATAGCTAATTACATGGATCTGGTGTCTGTGCCGTTATGTTGCTTTCTATGGACGTGGTTGGAGGGGCGGGTGGTTGGGGGTATAATGTATATGCTCTGCTGGGACCTGCTGTCTTCTGTTTCCATAGCAACATGCCTTGCCCAGGCCAAAATGTTGCAAATGTCGTCTTTTTTTATGTTTGTGTTTACGCTCTTGTTTCTATGGTCACGCGCTTTTCCCTCAGCCATGTAACTTGATGATGCTGGATTGTCTAGTTGCCATAGCTACAGCCTGCGCTTGCCCCGGCATGGCTGCATGTGTGACTGCGGTTGTCTGGTTTCCGTAGTTACCTGGTGGGCGATGAGCTGTGGGTGGTGATGGAGTACCTGGCTGGAGGCTCGCTGACTGACGTGGTGACCGAGACGTGCATGGACGAGGCACAGATCGCCGCCGTGTGCCGTGAGGTAAAAGAGAGAGAGAGAGAGAGAGAGAGAGAGAGAGAACACCATTATGTCACCATAGATCACATTACGCAGTACACACTACATCAAGCAGCCCAGTGAAGGAGCCAGCTGTGGAGAGACCCACCCCAGTGTCTCTGGCTGTTGTCTCAGGGCCAATGCGTCTCAGCTGCTGACTTGTGATCAGGTCTCCAGATGTGTAAACACGCCCAATGGCTCCAGCCCTGTTGTGCAATGTCTCAGCGTCTTGTGCCAATGTCTCATCAGTAACTCCAACTGCACAGGCATTGACAGATAGCCTGGCAATAAATGCGACCCTTTTATTGTGATTTTGATTTGATTCACCTTGTTAGCGCTACCACACACGCCACCACAACAATTCTGGGTCTGACTTAGTGTGTCCACCCCGATTGGACCGTGAGCCCTGAAGGTCCTTATGCATGAGAGCTGTTGACCTCCACCTGAGCTCATGTCTCCCTGTGCTGTGCTGTGCTCTCCTTGCAGTGTCTTCAGGCCCTGGAGTTCCTGCACTCGAACCAGGTGATCCACAGAGACATCAAGAGTGACAACATCCTGCTGGGCATGGACGGCTCCGTCAAACTCAGTGAGTCACTTTGTGCCCGTTCTGATAGATAGATATATAGATAGATAGATAGATAGATACTTGATCCCCAAAGGGAAATTCAAGTTCTGTTGCATCCTCACCAGCACAGCACAGCACAGCTGTTTTAGTGACTGAGCTGTACTGTAGTTGGCATTAGTCATGAGGACCAGTTTGAAATACCTCTTGTGTCAATGCTGAAATGGGATCTGTAAGCACACCGCTTGTGCCTAAACAAGATACAGTGACCGCTGATGCGATGCTGTTGTAATTCATGTTCATGGCCAGCAGGGGGAGTAAGTGCTCCATTTACACTGCATATGAGAGCCATCAGTTTATGGTTCAGATGAAATTCTTGTGTCACAGTTGCACACAACTAATGAAAGAGTTGTTACATATAAGTTATCTGAAAACCGCTGACATGATTGTAATTGTTCTTAAACGGTGTGTTTCTCTCTCTCCTCTTTCTCTTGTCCTCCCCTCTTTCTCTTTCTCCTTCTCTCTCCTCCTTCTCCTCTGCCTCTCCAGCTGACTTTGGCTTCTGCGCCCAGATCACCCCTGAGCAGAGCAAGCGCAGCACCATGGTGGGCACGCCCTACTGGATGGCACCGGAGGTGGTGACGCGGAAGGCCTACGGGCCCAAGGTGGACATCTGGTCTCTGGGCATCATGGCCATCGAGATGATCGAGGGGGAGCCGCCCTATCTCAACGAGAACCCACTCAGGGTGAGGCTGGGCTGGGCTCGGGGAGGTGTAGTTTGGCACTGACGATGCAGTACTTGTGGTTGAGTAGATGTTAAGGTTATACTGTAGTTATTAACATAGTGAAGAGAGGACCTGCACACCTTGATAGGGTTTTTTGCAGGTGCAGCTTTTTAAAGGTTCAATATTATAAGAGATAGGAAAAAGCGCTTTTTGCTATCTCTTATAATATAATTATTAACATGACGGATCTGGTATCACAATTGTGAAATAAAGCTGGGAGCTTTTACAACAGTGTTCAGGCCTCTATCCTGATTCGTCCACCAATAGATATGATCAGATATATAATATAACACATATGATCTGGAATAGTATTTTGAAAAGGTTTCAAATGTTTTTTTGGTGTTAATTAAGTAAACTGATATATGGTCTGCCACCTTATATGTTTGTGTGGAAACTCGCAAAAAAAAGCCTACTGTTGATTACTGTTAAAGGCGGCATACGGGACGTTTGGTACATACCTGTATTGAACCACCTAACAACTTGTAACTAAACGGTTCATTATGCAAACATGTACCTCTACACTCCTGAAGTGAATGCATGTTAGGAGGTAATAAAGGAATTCCCACCCAATCCAGTAAATCTCTGAGGGAATCTTAAATAGCAGAGTCAGCTTGACCGCTCTCTTACTTGTGTTATTGTTTTCCTCAGGCGCTGTATCTCATAGCAACCAATGGCACCCCAGAGCTGCAGAACCCAGAGAAGCTGTCGGCGGTGTTCAGAGACTTCCTGAACCGCTGTCTGGAGATGGACGTGGAGAAGAGAGGCTCTGCTAAGGAGCTTTTACAGGTAAGCTGTGTGTGTGTGTGTGTGTGTGTGTGTGTGTGTGTAAACCGGTTTAAGGGTCTCTTTGTTTTTATCTTTGTTTTAAGTCTCCTAAACCTTTGTTTTCCATTTCATGTCTTAAGCCTGCAACTTGAACATAAGGTGTCCCTAAGGTAGCAGACTGGGGGAGAATAATATAGCCTATATAAGTCCTACTTTGAAGCATTTCTCAGAGCAAATCACCCAGCCAGTATGGTGTTAATGTCCACATCTCCCTGCTGGTGTGGTCTGCGTGCTATCAGTAGTGTGTATCGGTGAGAGTGCGTCTCCTGCCCTGCGCCGGCCCTCCCACACAAGAGACATCAGATAAAGAAAGGCCGTCAGTGGGAAGGAGGGCTTAGTTCTGCTTCAGGAGCACAAAGTGTTCCGCAGAGAGAGAGAGAGAAAAAGAGAGAGAGAGACACACAGAAAAAGAGAGAGAGAGAGAGAGAGAGAGAGACCGCTACAGATCTCTTATCAGGGAAGTTTTCTTTTTTTTAATGCCAGGATGAGTCAGCCTCGCTGGAGATGAGGGAAGAATAGGCAGGGCTTATGAAATCACAGCAATGTGCTGCTCCTCAGGTGTAAGGCCGCAGAGCTGTGGTGCTACAAGGCTGCTGGCTTTTGTTTGGACACTAAACGGCCCTGACAACAGCAGGTGCAGAGGCGGGTGAGGTGGGCACTGGAGGCATAGAGTTTGATAGTTTGTGTTGCTGCACTCAGGTCTTCGAGAGGAATCATTTATGAGTTGGTTATTACTTTTCGTTCTTTAACATTCAGCGCTCAGCGCAGCCTTTAATTCACCACACAGCGCACAATGTGCTGTAGTTACTGTGGTGGTGTGGTTAAGGCATAAGCCACATTTATAAAGCAGACATCATCTTGTGTCTCCCCACCACAGTTCAGTAAGATGTCAGGGAAAGCATCCGAAAGCTCAAATGTCTGAAAGATGTTTCTCCTTTTTCTCCTTCTCTCAGCACCAGTTCCTGAAGGTGGCCAAGCCACTGTCCAGTCTCACTCCACTCATCCTGGCGGCCAAAGAGGCGGCCAAGAACAACCGTTAACCCCCCCCCCCCCTCTGGAGCACACAACCACCAACACCACCACCCCACCCTCTCTGTCCCTCTCTCTGTCTCCTCCAGCCTCTCTGCTGCTCTCTTTCTCTCCCTCTCTCAACCTCTTCCTCTATCTGTCCATCATTGAGGGTGGGCCCTCGTGTTGCGTGGAGGTTGTGAGTACGTACCCTTCCTGTGAATGCCACCTTTGGGGTGTGTGAGGTGGCCAGGTCCCGGGGGGGCCACTGCAGAGGCGCAGAGAGATGACATCACGGAGACATGAAGGACCTCGCTGGGGACATGAATGGTACTCCAGGCCCAAAAGACTTTAAGGGGAGGACTGGCTTGTAACTGGCTTTTACAAACAAAGCATATATCCTCCTGCTTCTCCCCACATCACTGACTTTCTTTGGGTTCTGGGATTTCATTTGAACATCTCTCTCTCTCTATCTATCTGTCAGTCTCTCTCTTGCTCTCTCTTTCTTCCCTTTAAGTTCATTTTTTTTGTTTTGTTTTGTTTGCCTGAATGTTTGTATGTAAGACCAGAAGTCTATTTGTCTGTTTTAATGTACTGTATTGAAAGTGCTTTTTTGTCAGTTCTGTTTTACTTGCTTTTTTTAAAAAAAAAATGAAAATACTATTTTCTTCTGGGTTCGATTGTAGAGTAGTGGAGTTGGGGATATGATTCTGGTACAGGTCTGTGACCATTACTTCGTGAAAATTGTAAAACACTTTCTTGGGAATGATTCTGGTACTGAAATGAAAGTGGTGCGCATGTCTTTTTAAGGAAATAAACTATTGATTTGGATAATAATACAAAATGAGAATAATAAGAATCTAAGTTATGGTACATGAAGGATGCCTGTGTATGAAATAGAGACCGAGTCAGTTATGTCAGGTAATGCAAACAGTTCAGTGTTTTACCTGACAGACCTGACAACATCCTCTCCTCTGAAAATGTGTATATTTTCTTTGTTGACAATGGCTCAAAGCAGACAGAAAAACAGTTCAAATTCATTACAGTCTTTGTATAGCTTTGAGTATGAGAATGTGTGTGTGTGCGTGTGTGTGTGTGCGTGTATGTGTGTGTGTGTGTGTGTGTGTGTGTGTGTGTGTGTGTGTGTGCGCGCGTGTGCGTGTCCGTGTGTGTGTGTGTGAGTGAGAGTGTGCGTGAGTGTGTCAGCATGCATTTGTGTGTGTGAGTGTGTGGGGTCACAGAAATGTAATAGAAAATGTTGATGTTTCCAAACCCAAATGCTTTAAGCGAGTTTCTTTTTTTATGTAGCGTTATTGTACCTTTTGGCCTTAAAAACTGTTTCACAGAATGCAAGACTGCTTATTACATGAGTTCCTGCTGAACCTCCTCATTCTCACTTGGACTATTGAACCTATGAGATGAAGATTGGCTTGGCAGTTGGCAGGCTTGTGAAATAAACAGTCTTGTTTATCCTGTGTACTTGAGCCATACACTCTCTTGTTTCTAAAGTAATTTTGATTCCAGTGAAGATTCTCAACTGACATGGGACAAAATAAACTCTCCGAAAGTTTCTCCTGTTGTGTCGAGCCGAAACTCCCTTGGTGCTCTCTCTGCATGCTTTGCGAGACAGTGTGTGTTGTGTAACAGCGGAAAATGTGAACTTCCGGAACGATTTTTCCTGCTTTTTTTTTTCTCTCTCTACGCTGGAGACGCCGCCGATCGTGATGGAATGCGCCGCCATTATGTCACCTCTCCCCTCGGCGCGCACTGGCCCTCCTGTGACAAATTAGTGGCGGTCCCCCTCGCTCACGCCCCCCTTGTGTTTGTTAGTCTGCCTGTCGCCCCTTCTTCATCCTGCCCCTGCTCCAGACCCTCCGGCTGCATAATGGGGCTTATGAAACAGTGGGACGGGACACAGGGCGACACACTGGAATGTTTTGTTTTTGTTTTCGTCTGACAGACTGGCCCCGTTGTAGATACGGGGCTGTTACGGGGCTTAGGGTTGAGATGCTGCTCCCGTATGGGCACCAGAGGAGAGGTGAATCAGGTGGTAATGGGCATGTAGACTGATTGGTCATGTCTCAGCAGGTTCTGTTTACTTCTCTGGCTCTGCAGCCCCCACCCTTTTATTGTGCCTCGGTGCTGTCGCCGTATACGGGCAACCTGAATCCCACGCCACTGCTGTTCAATTAGACAGCTTTTTCACCTGCTGGCGTGTCTCACCTGTTTATAAGATCTTTCTCCCAAATGACCTTGAGCTCAAATCTAAACGACAGGCTAATAATGGTGGATGGAACCGTCTCAGTTCCTGATCTTGTTTTCCTGCCATGAGTGAAATGAGGTTTTTTTTTTTTCTATAATTAAGCGGATTATTAAGGTTCTCAGACTCCTAAGCTGTTCCCTCATCCTTGAGGCTGTGGAATGGATTTGGGCTGGGTGATGCTGTGCTGGAGGAGAGGAGTGGAGAGGAGAGGAGGGATGGGAAGGGGGATCAGAAGAAGAGAATAAATGAAAATGGGTTGTGCCAGTGTTAATTCCTGGTTATGCAACACAGCAGATTGCTGACTTGTTTGCTAGGGAAGGCACTGACATCTCCGAGGCACCCCTGTGAATCCTGCAGATGCACAGCTAGGCTTCATGGCAACCTGCCAGCTCTGCACCCCCAAACCCCCACCCCCCTCCTTATTGTGTGTGTATGTGTGTGTTTGTGTGTGCACGTGTGTATATGTGTGTGTGTGTGTGTGTGTGTGTGTGTGTGTGTGTGTGTGTGTATGTGCGTGTGTATGTGTGTGTATGTGCGCGTCTACTGTATGTGTGTGTGTGTGTGTGTGTGTGTCTGTCTGTCTGTCTGTCTGTCTATCAGTGTTGTAATATTCCCTTTGTCACTGAAGTCATTTGTATTATGTCTTCCCACACAGTTTCTGAGAATGTAAAATAAAAGAGTAATGCGAGGGGTGCTTAATTTCTACTCCCTCACAAATGAGCTCTGTGTGTGTGTGTGTGTGTGTTTCACTTACAGTGCGCAGTAAGTGTGTGTGGTGTGAGTGAGAGTGTGCATGCGTGTGTGTAATGGTCTGAATGTAACCTTTAGTGGATTGCTGCATGCTCCAGTGCGGCTGCAGAAGTGCCCCTCTCATGCCTGAGCTGTTGTGTTTATCACAGTTACAAACACAATCACCCAAGGTCTGACACAAACACCCCACGTGGGTCCACACCGGACCGCAGCCACTTCCAGCATACTCTGGGACTTACTGTATGTCACACTCTGTGGAGGTTCCCCCTTTACTGTGGGTTGTGTTAAATCCGAGGTTAATAATGTGAATCAAACGTAATGAGATGGGGTTCATTTTAGCTGCATGCACTGTAAGTTTGCGGTCTGAGTTTGGGGATGATTTGTTGACTCAGCGTTGTTGCTGTTTGTATTTCATACTTGGGCTTCTGCAGAGGTTTAGGAACATGAATTATTAATGTCTCACAAGTGCATGGTAACATCACACATCTCTCCCTGGCTGTTTATTTCTCTACCTCTTTCCTTTTAGTCTGTCAATGGCATTTCCTGTTATCACATTCTTACCTCCCTCTGTTTTTTAATCCTTCTGCTTTTTCACTCCCTCTCCCTTTCTTTCTCTCCCTCCAAATCTCCCTGCTCTGTATATCTCTCCTTCTGTTTTTTCCCCTTCCCTCGCTCTCTCTAACTCTCGTCCTCTCTGCACGATGAATTCCCTCCCCTGGTGGAAATCCTGCTGACGCTGCGCTGCGCTGGAGAGGTTTCCTATAGAGCCGTGGATGTTGGCCAGCGTGTGACACTTTGACAAGGACACAGTATTCCTGTAAAGTAGGGAAGGCGGGGGGGGGGGGGGGGGGGACTCTCAGGGCACAGAGCCCGCTATTGGCACTTCTTATTACATACACCAGCTCTAATGCCAGCCTATGGCACAGCCTCACTTTGCCTTTCATTTGGAAGGTCTCCAACAATTAGACCGTAGGAGAAAGCTTTTAAATGACCTGACCAGGCAGCTGGGATAGGGGGAGAAAAAAAGCTGGACCTTAAGCTGCGTGATGTCCAGCACGGCAACCTTCTTAGCATGGCCTCATTCGGTAAAGGGAAAACTCACGGGAGCTGCTTCTCCATTTTGTAAAAGGCACTGAACTGGATAAGAAGTGCAAAAGCTGGGTACAAGCCCACTGTCTTGGGAGGTTTCATGTGCTGGGTTCCCACACGTCCGTCTCCGTAGCTCAGTGAGCAGGGCTTCTGAGCCCCACTGCTGCAGCATCCTTCTTTCATTTCGCATCTCGAAGGTCAGCATTCCGGTGATGTCACTGTTGCCATGGGAGACCTAGGTGTTACTGCAGGTGCTGCAGTGTTGTTAGGTAGGTCCGCTGCTGCTTGGCTCATGCGGGCTCGTGGGACTCCCTAACTGAGAGGACTTGCCCCAGAGGATGAGGGCTTCGGCCTGGGTTCTCTCCTCGTCCAGTCCGGCCCTGGGTGGGTCGGTTGGCACCACTGATCAGTTCTGTCAGTGTTTCCATCTTGCAGACATTGCTCATTATGTTGTCACCCCCATTGGCAAAGCCAGGCGCAGCTTACATAACAGAGGCTGCTGCAGAGAAGTGCTGCAAAGTGCCCCAGCCGGAAACACACACACTACACTGGGCTCAGGAACAGTTTTCTTTCTGTTATGTGTTGATTTATTTGTTTTCGTGATAATAATATAATACTAATAAGTCATATTATATACTTATTTGGGATAAGAATGTGATGTGTTGTCTGTGCACTAGTGATCATGAAAACCAAAATGTCAGATGTCCCACAGTAGGCTATGAAACTTATCCTCATATTCAACCAAGGTGTCTCACAAAAAGTAAGAGTACACTCTACACGATGTCAGAATATTTTAGTGATAACTAAATGTCAACTTATATTCTATGGATAAATGTTTACATGTAGGCTACATCATGCTCTGTGTTTGTAATAAGTAAACCATGTAGGCTTGGAACAATTACCGATGTTAGGCTGCCAGACTTAGATGATTAGTGATTTCATGCGCTACATCAATTATATATTGACAGTAGGCCTACTACCACAACAGGTGGTTTCATTGAGCAGAAGTGAGTGTATATTGCAGAACAATGATATCATCAGTAAAGTGTCTCGTTGACTTTACACTGCGACTGATGTGTGGCATGTCGACTGCCAGCTCGCCCTATGCGTTGTAATCCAGCGGGAGATGAAGAAGAAAAAAGCAGCATCTGGTTTATCTGTCTAATCGCCACCTCTTGTGGCCCCTCTGCTCTAAGCGGCTTGGTGGTCTCCAATCAAACGCAAGAGTTCGCCCTGCGTTCCGGCTAATTGGGGTGGTAAGTTCAACTAGTAATGATTAATTTTCATCGGGACTGGGATTGAGTTGAACTTGGGTCTTCATGGGTGGATGACTGATTAACGCAACTGATCTATAGTCTGTAGTTTGGGGTGACCTCCGTGGTTACACAGGTCGTGGCATTTTTCAAAGGCCATCTCATTCAGCCAGAACACTTAACTGCCCACAGCAGCAGCGTAATGAACACTGAAGGAAAGCCTGGTTGGTTGTAATCTTGCTGCGGTTTATAAATCATCCCAGACCCGCTGTCAAGGATACGCCTTTGAGGCTTGATTACTTGGGGTGAGGCAGAGGGCTATAGGGGACATAACGCAATACATACTACCAGTGATAACGCAAACGTGGTATTGCGGTGTCCATTTCTAGTGTTCGAAATTTGTGAGAACGTGCTCACAACGGCAGATGGGTTTACAGAGAACGTGTGTTTCGCCCGAAGATTCATTTCCTTGTTGATAGTCTACGAAAGGTTCCTTCCACCCTCTCGTGTCCAGCGCTGATGCCTTTTGCTTGTTGGACAGTCTCTGATTGCGTAATGCAGCCCGGAGATCGATCTCCCTCCTTCCTGCCTCACGCGCATCCAAATTACTGCGCAAGATGCAATCAACTGTCGCACGCGTTGTAACACGCGCTCTTAAGTGGCATGAGAGCTGACTGCGGTAAACCTGTCACGGGATTCCTTCCTCTGTTCTTCGGGCACCTGGGGCTCACGTGCACATCCGAAAGAACCAATACTATCTATCGGCATCAGTTTACCGTCGCGGCTCCACCGTTACCGGGAGATCCCAACGGTCTGCAACGCATGTATCTTAAGTAATTGAACAGACTTTCTCAAACCACACATTTGAATAGTGGGGTGAAGTGAAGTTTCTCCAATCTCCGCTAAACTGTTGTTAAGGTAAGACATTATATTAACCACATATAGCAGAGATTATAATATGCGCAGCGCTACTAAACTAGTTGTTTGTTTTCATGTTTTCTTTATGGGCATGTGATTGTTTTTTAAACTAGTTATAGGTTACAGCTGTCTCGTACACATTTCCGGCACGGTTGTGATTGCTTAGCGTACTTTTGACGAGAGCTCACCAGTCAGCAGCTGGACTGGAGGTGATGTTGGAGTCTATACAGTCTTATTCAGTGAGTGTCATACACAGACCAAAGGTCATAGTGAAAGCCAGCATCGAAGTAGATAAAATGTTCTAGTTGGATTGTCATGGTGAGTAATAAACACAACTCGGGTCTGTCTCACTGTCTCTCCCTCCCTCTCTATATCTATGTCTATGTCTGTCTTTGTGTCTTTCCACGCTGTGCTGTCCTGGTAGAAACATCTGCAACAAAGCTTTGTGTGAATGTATACAATTGTGAGTGTGTGTGTGAGAGAGTGTGAGTGTGTGTGCATGTGTGCGCATGTGTGCGTGTGTGTGTACATGTGTGTGTTTAGTGGACTGTTATTGCATAAGACTAGTCTTGCCTCTGTGATATGGTGGTATCAGTAAGGGAGTGGGTAGAGACGGATGCCTCCGATCAATACACTGGAGTTGGTCCGAGCCCCGGCTCCTTCCTCCTGCTGCGGCTGGTGCTGGTGCAGATCTAGCCCAGATCCCACTCCAGAGGCAGCAGGCAGCGTTCACCTCTCAAAGCAGGTCTGAAAGATGTGACGTCCATATGCTGCAGTGTTCCAGATGGCTTCTATTGGAATTGAAGCTTTTTCTGAGGTGAAATGAACACAGGATGGATGGATGATGAAGAGTAAGGCTTTTAAAAGAATAAAAAAGGAGCTACTCACCTCTACACTGGCGAAGAACAAATAGGATAGATTTAGTTTGGGAGTGGTGGAGTAGCAGCTTAATATAACAGTAATAACACTTTGATGAAATACATTGCCAATGCCAGCTGTATGTGCGTACAGCTCAGTGTGGTGAAATGGTATTATAGCCACCAGAGGACTAAGTCTGTATGCAAGCCGTGTGTGTGTGTGTGTGTGTGTGTGTGTGTGTGTGTGTGTGTGTGTGTGTGTGTGTGTGTGTGAGAGAAAGAGAAAGAGTCTGTGTGTTTGCGTGTGTGTGTGTGTGTGTGCGAGTGTGTGTGAGTGTATGTGAGATGTGAGTGTATGATGCACAATTTAAACCTTTTGTGTTTAGCCTCTCACATTCTAAAGGCCTGTTGGATACTTTACTTGCTCCTTCACCCGTTGGCTATACAGCCTTTGTTACTATGTAAGAGAGTCTGCTTTTGTAGCATGTGGAGAACCAGGTGATGTGAACACTTTCATCCAGATAGGTTGGTTACTTGATATTAGCTTTGCCTTCCAACAGTAAAGGTCTTAATAACTTCAGCTTTCTTTGAAGCTCAGGTCTCAGGCTGTGAGCAGACTTTATTGAGTTTGCTGAACAGTTTTGAAATGGCTGGTCTCCCTGACCTCTGTTTATACAGTAGGCTGGTGAGGAATATGTGGGTCTTGACTAACCAATGCAGTTAATATGAAAATCCTAACAAAACTGGTAGTGTTCCAAGTCTGTGTTTGTGTGTCTGATCCTGGTAAGTTAAGAGTAAAAAGAGTAAAGTGGTAATAGTTAAGGCCTTCAGCTTCATTACCATAGCAGAACAAGGCCACAGGGCTCTAAGGAGGTTTAGAACGTACTCTGAGTTGCCTAAGATTGTAGTAAGGGCATAGGCCTACTTAGAGTTGTTTTGTTTTGGAGAATAGGGTGGACTGCTGAGATGCAATATTAATGAGCTTTTTGAGGGTCGTGGTGAATGTAAACAAAAAGCTTTTTTTCATCCCATTGCAGGTGTACAGTATGTCCTTGGTTGATACTGCAGTACAGGTTAGGTACGTTAGCCTATACTGTAGGAATATTATGTCTAGATTGTACATAGTCAGAAAGGTTTTCCATAGAGAACACCTTAATTAATTATAAGGCTAGTGACTATTATCCCATTGGTATCTTAAAGTTAAACGCTGCGTTTTGTTTTGTTTTTGTTAAGGCTAGTGTAGGCTACCATTTCAGAGAAAGCTGTTGTCAGAACTAAATACAGCAAATGCTATATAAGAGACAAATATTCAAGGCCCCTATTATGGATTTAGTCCAAGTAGCCAAGTAGGTTTTGAAATAGGGCAGAATACATCAGGTCTCATACATCAGACGCTGAGCCAACAGGTCAGTATTAATCACCTTGTGCAACTCTTGTCCTTGTCTGGACAATCGAGGTTATGCTACACGCTTACAGTATGTTGTGTACACAGGGCACGTTAAACCTCTTCTTAGACACAAGCGTAATATATGTGCCCTATTTTTTTGTTAGAAATTATAAATCCCTCTGTAAAATTAGGCTACTGCCACGACCCAGTGTTGGAAACAATGAATACTTGTTATGTTGTCTTGGCAGCGCTCAAAATTGGCTAGAAGCAGTAGTGTCGGGTGTCTATTAGTAACAGCGAGAGGGCGAGCGACACAGAGAGGCAGAGAGGTGGTGTGTGCTTGTCGCAACAGGTGGGAGTGGACAGCAATAAACGGAGCCTCTTTTTCGTTGCCTCACCTGCGCATGTTGCCCACAGCGCCTGAGTTCGCCGAGGTAGTCGTTCACTCACTCTCAGAGCGGCAGTATAGCGTTGAAATCGGCACTGAGACAAGGTGACAGTTCGAAACGGCCAGCTAATTATTGGTAAGATAAGCGATATGTTTTAAATAATGTTGATTTGTTATGAAGCTTAGCCTATATAGCCTAAGCGTCTTTTGCCGAACACCTTATTTATGTGCTACGGTTGTGCCTTTCTACGCTTTTAACGACTGCGCACGGAACTAACGAACAGACTGGCACAGAGATTTATTTTACATTGTAATTTTGGCGTTGACAGAAAAGCTCATGGTAGTAAATTATATGTGGAGCAGCAGTACTAAGAGTGAATTTCTCCCAGCTGGATGTTTGTCATTGTCAACGTCCAAATGTTTCAATGCGACAGTAGTTCTTTTGCTACTTGCCTCTTATTTACAGAATTCCTTGGTAACAAAGACATCTCTGTTTTTGTTTAACATTTGAATAGTTCGTGACTGTCATGCACTATTTACATCTATGTAGTCCACAAGTAAAATTATTTTTGTTGATTTGTTTAGCTTTGTTTATATATTGCAGTTGACTTTAAGTATACACTACTGAGATTTAGCAGATCAATCAATTTATATTTATGTTTGATTAATGTGTCTTTGAAATTTAATTAAAGAAGAAGCATTCCTCCTTATCTATTTGAATTGATTTATCTTTTCTGCAGACTGTTTGTCTTCCTTTGCCTCAGTAATGAAGAGAGCTACGCAGTGATAAATGGGATGTTGAAGTATGCCAGCGTGTGTGTTAGAGAGAGAAACAGAGAAAGAGGGAAAGGGGGCTTTTGCCCGAGGAGCATGATGTTGCTCTAATGCAGCACTGCACTGTTTAAGGGGGAAACGATTCATGCGAGTGTAGTTGTCTCTCCCCTGTCCCACTGTAAACCGATCCGTGGTCCTGTGTCCTGTCTTCACCCTTCTCTCTACACTCCCTGTAGCTGTTTTTTCCACAGTGTGACTGGGGGAGACTGAAGTTGATGACAGTGCTCAGGGCTAGGTAGTGCGGATGGATGACTGAATTCTTTCTGAGCGAAAACCCCACCTCCCCTTGCTGGGCTGGTGTAGTGTGCCTGCTGGTGAGATATACCCGGGTATGGGGTGATGCAGGGAGAGAAAGAATGAACAACAGTAAGCGCTGCCACCACAGTGATCTATTGTCCGCATACTTTTGTTTATTTATTTCTCTCTGGACAGGCTTACTCCTCGCCTGCCCCCCCCCCCCCCCCCCAGCCTGCCCTGCCCTGCCCCTCTCCCCCCGCTGGCTGGAGCTGTGCCACATCAGGGTTGGTTGGGGCTCCAGTGGTCTGTGTGTTGTCGGATGTTCTCTGGGTGTGTTAGTGATTTGCACAAGAAACAGGTCAGAGTTGACCCAGAGAGTTTACTTAAGGAGAACAATGCTTACTACTGAAGCCATAATCTCAATTCTTTGGCCGGAATGACCAAGAGAGAGAAAGAGCACAAGCACATTCGTTTTGATTGTTATTTTCAAGAATATATTCAAGTATCTCTATGGAATGCCAGAAATGTTACGGAAAGTTGAACGAAATTATTCGATTTTATTTTACATTGTTCCAGTTGCTGAGATACAGTGTACAGCATGTTTGGTAGGGTTGGTACTGGTTTTAACCAGCACTGACCTGTGTAATTTGTCTGTAATGCCATCAGGACATAAAGGGCCAGATGGCCCAGGTCTTCCCCCACGTCTCTCGCTGTCTTTTTGTTGTTTTATTGTAGCGCGTTTACAGGTTAATTGGTCAGACGGCTGTGCACATATCAACCTCATGGAACCACTTTCGTTTACTGTCTGAGGGGTGGGCAGAGCAAGTTGCATGTTGATGACAGCACTCATTGATTCAATTATGTTGGCATTTGTGGCCTATTCTTCACATTGAAATTGGGAGTGTGAAAATTATTTTTGTGCAGTGGAGTGACCACCAAACTTAGTGCTGCTTAACTCCATTGTGTTGGGTTTTATCTTGGGTCACCTAGAAGTTAGCTGCATACTGTACGTGTCTCAGCTTGGCCATGATGAAGCCTCCCGTGCTCCCATCTAGGCCATTCTCCATAATGGAAAGACGTCTCATTACCTAATGAGTGATCTAGACCGGCCGGCCTTAATGCAGGGCGAAACCTCAAGGCTCTTTGTAATTCCTCTAATGTGGCCTAGAAAATGAACACAACAATAATAGCTTTGGCTCCGACATGCACGATTTGAGACTGTCATGTTTACAGAATAAGACTGCAAAATGGGTCATTTGTGCTGTGGGTCATTTCTGAATTGTTCCAGATCCAATCGTTTTTTTAAATGTCTAGACTAAGTTCACCAGCATTTCGAAATAAAGTCTCCTATGTCCTTTGAAGTATTTCTTTCTCTGTTGGTCACGCCTTAATAGCTGAAGCAGATTGTAATTTGATTATTTACAACTAATCATGTATTGTTGATGTTTCTTATTTAAACTTTTAACCAAGTTTTAGCTCCCCTGTCATTAGTCCAGGGGCCTGATTAGAATGCCATGTAAAATCCATAGCTTGTAGAATCAGGATCCAACATTTCTGATCGACTTTGACACATTGGCCAGCATGGGCGTGGGCAGACAAGTGATTTACCACTTGGATAAGGATGGCGGTGGGAGAGCCTAAGGGAGTGAGCCCTGCATACAAATGACCTGCCTCCCAGCAATCCGATAGGACCGACCTGGACCCCTCGCCTCCCAAGGACAATTGTTGCTATGACAACAACAAATCAGGGAGGGGACATTTTGTGGAGGTGCTCTCGTTAAGACTCCCCATCACTCAGACTAATTAAGTGGAGGACGAGAGACTCTGGGAAGTTCCAGTGCTGTCACTCAGAGCCAAAACTAGAGGGGGCGTTTTTAATATGCATTTCACTTATAGAGCAGAGAATGCTGTCTGAGCTCTTTGTTGCCTGCAAAGGGGTAAACCACTGTCATCATACAGTCTCTCTCCTGCTCTATCTGTTCTTATGGTCAGTCACTCAAGAGACTCCAAGTACCTCAGTTGTATCTGAAAGTCATTGGATCTCTGACGTTGCACACCTAAGATCTGCCTATCTCCGATCTAAGTCATATCTATCTATGATGTTGACGACGCGCCGCGGCATCATCTCCACGTCCTTAGATGTTCTTCCCATGGCCTGGCCCTCAGTGGCTGAGGTGCTGGGCCAGGAAAAAGAGGAGCCTATTTTTACTGTAATCCCCTAAGGGGTTTAGCGCTGGTCGGGCGGCAGGCTCCACTGGACCTCTGATCTCCCTGCACTGCGCCACTGTGCCCACAGTCTGTCTGGAACCACTTCCTGACGGGTTTAGACGTGCTGGCTCTGGACTGTGCCCCCATGACACCCCACGGCACTGGTCAAACTGGAGAGATCTAAGGCTTGTCATAGTGATTAATTCATATTAATATAAGTGATCTTCAATCTCATAACGCTCTAATGAAGAGCGAGCTCTCTATTTTTAGAGAAAAGAGGAACAAATTAGCATGAGATTCTGCATGGCCAGCTTAATAAGAGCCAACTAACCGGTGTTCATTACGGCCTGCATATTCTCCAGTAGGATGATGAGGGCTTCCCCATGGTTTTCCTTCAGTGTCTAGAGTCCAGTATGCAGAATGCCCTTGAGATGCTCTTCAGCTCTGCCTGTATGTGTAAGTTTTCATCTAAAAGCCCTCTATAATCTGTCTGCGTGCCCGCGGCGACACCACCAGAAAACTGCTGTTTGATTATCTCCTGCTTGTCTGTGCCGTGTCTGGGCATGAGTAATTTTCCTCTGGTTGTTATTGTGCTTGTTTTGGCACGTGGGCTCATTCCGCTCTCCGCTCTCTTTTCAGGGGCGAGCGTGTCGTCGAGCAGCTCTTTGTAAACGTCTCGTTGGCGTGGCGGATCGCTCCGTCGTGTTTTGCCAGCTCTGCCCCACGCGCGTGTCTCGGGCTCCATCAGACATATGTTTCGGGGCGATATCACCTTACCCGTCTCCCCCGTTCGCCCCTTTAATCCCCCCCTGCCGTCTGTTCCGGTCCCAGCAGATTGCTAATGAATAAGTCCGCCCAAGCCCCTTTGTGATGCTCCGCGACTCTCCACACTCTCTCCTCTACGTGTCCTTCACCATGGAAAGTCACAGCCCCCAGAACCTCCACAGATGGGGCCAGATGCCATGGGTGACTCATCAGATTTCCTCAGGGTTTACCTGAACCTCAACCTCAACCTGAACCTTAGCCTGAACCTGAACCTGTCGCTGTCGCTACTGCCGCATGACAGGAAGCTGCCACAAGTCTTTTCTAAAGGAGCAGCTTGTTTGTTTTTCCGAATAGGGATAAACAGTACGAGCTAAGCAACTGGAATGTTAAGTAGCTGCACAAACAGGCAGCAGGAGGGCATGTACTGTAAATGTAAATGCTGTAAATTCCTCAGAAATATCATCCAGTCATGTTTAACTACATGCGTCTTCCTGGTTGCGACAGACACCGTATGATTCAGTGGTTTTCCTTTCAAGTTACCCCATGACCATTTTTACGACAACCACTCTGACCAGTGCTCTTGATCTCCTTCCTTGCATAACTATCATTAGAAGCATGTGACCAGATTTCTCCTCAAATCCAGTCAGCCATTTCTAAGGAATGTGCTTTTGCGCTGAGATGTGATTGGAATTCTGTTTTATAGCTTTATTGGGCTTGCTCACAGCCATAAAACACAGACTATGTGGCAGTTTGAAGTCATGATCATCTTGACTCATTGGATCCATATCTGGTCAGTCTGCACGATTTCTTCATTTAGTCTCAGCCAGCTACCCCTATTGCCTCATTTGAATCAGAAAGAGAGTGCTATGATATTCTCAAACTGGTAATTGTAAACTATGTAAAGAGAACAGGATTGATGTGTCTTGGCTTCCAAGGAAAAGCCGCTTGTGTTGGCTGCTGCTATCTGCTGACCATAATAGAAAACACTGCCGCTCGCTTCCCCGTATGCTGACAATGCGGGTCAGTGTCCTTGCGATGAGAATCTGGGTCCCCTGTGACTCCAGGACAGTGCGCTGACCTCTGAGGAGGTCACTGTGGTCCCCAAACACACAGACCTTGACGTCAGAGAGGAGGATATGAATATGTTTCTTAGAATACACCACCAGTATGCTGTTTATCAGAACACTTTTGAGGAGTCTTTTTGAATAAGTTTTTGTTATGTTATTATGAGCAGTACCTACACAGTTGTGGGTAGTGAGTGGTGTGTCCACTCCAGGTAGATGCCTGCTGTTTTGGGACCAGTAGAGGGTTGGGTTGTCTGGGAGTCCTCTGTAGCTGTTGATGCCTATCGATGTCTGAGGTGTCAGAGGCATCAGCTGGAGGTCCTCCATGAGCAGAACGGCTGTGTCCATCCAGCTGAGCAACAAAGCCAGGGGAACACAGAGTTCTGGCTGGAAGCGCCAGATACCTTAGACATTCACAGTCAAATTATATACAGAGGTCATTAACCTCTGTGTTAAGGTGGTTTACTGAGCTATTGACTTTATCTACATGGCACTATTTGTTTTATGCAAATACAGTGGCAGTCAGTGTTGCTAGGGATGGTTCCAGGAGTGACGTTCATGGAGTTGGTTTGTGTTTGGATGTGATATGGCCATGTGGGATTTCTGGGGGGCTTTTTATCTGACAGGAGGTTGTGTTAAAAGCCTCACACATTTCAAAAATCAAATTTCACTTTGACAGGTGACTGAGATTGGACTGGTCTGATTGGACTGATGGTGACAAGTCGGTCAGGCAGCTTGAACTCAGAGGGACTGTGATGATTATGTCAGACAGAGAGATGCTGAGGAAGTGATCTGTCTCACCTTTCTCCCCCACAGTTCCGTTTTGCTCATCTCAACGCCTCTCCCCCCCCTCTCTCTCTCTCTCTCTCTTTCTCTATCCCTCTCCTTTTCTCTCCCCACAGAAGGCACCCTGGGAGCTGAGTGAAGTCCTCCTCCTCTCCGTCCACCTCCTCTTCCTCACCTGCCTTCCTCCCCTCGGCCGGGGAGCCTGCTGCCATGTGGCGGTGTGTCTGACCCATGGGGCCCGCGCCCGTGACTCTGTCCAAATTGAAGCTGGGGAAGCTAAAGGTGGTGCGGCGGCAGCTGCTGCAGCGCTATGAGCACCAGCCCTTCGTCTCCTGCCTGGCCGGCCTCTACGGCTGCCAATGGAGGCGCTACCAGCGGGCACGCGCCCAGCCCGGGGAGTGCTGCTGCAGCAGGGTCAGTACCCCATCCCTCCCTCCCTCTCTCTTTCTTTCTCTCTGTCTTTCTCTCTCTTTTCTGTCTTTCTCTCTCTTTCTGTCTACTTAATGTATCTATTTATCTCTCTCTCTATCTCTCTCTTGCTCTCTCTCTCTTTTCTGTCTCTCTTTCTGTCTACTTAATGTATCTGTTTATCTCTCTCTCTCTCTCTCCCGTATTTGTTTTTCTTTCTGCTCTCTCATTATTCCATGCTGTTCCTCACTGTCTCACTGTCTTGTTTTGCTCCCAAACACATATACAGACATTGCCAATGAATTCTTAATGATCTCATGCACCCCAATTCCCTTATGCCCTCACATGTACATGCACACTAGCTCACACAAACACGTGCACCTGTTTATATTGATTAGATGCTGACACACACACACACACACACACACACACACACACACACACACATCAGTATGCACGTGAGCTGACCCTGCTACTCTTGTTGCAAACTGCTTGTCAGGGCCTTTGTAGTGGGATTGTGCTGATTTGGATACCCTAACCATTGTATCGATTTCACCTCTCTCTGATGACTCAGTGCAAAGCTGTGGACCAGAGACCTCACTAGAAAAGGAAGCCCCAGCCCTATGGCTGCATTAATATTATTAATATTATTATTTTTAGCTACAGTAACAGCAACAGTGTTCATCACACTGTCCTCACTGAGAGAGAGGAAGCCCAGCAGTGGCAGCATTAGTCATGCTGTTTTTGCTCCTCTCTCTCTCTCTCTCTCTCTCTCTCTCTCTCCCTCTCAGTGTGATGAGAGGATGACACATGCTGTTGATGAAGGTCAGGGTTCTGACGTCTCTCCCTGACTATCATCACAGCTTCTTCTCCGCCTTTAGATGAATTATGGAGCATCTGCTCTTTGTTGTGGTCTCTAAGCAGCAGATGTGAGCGGGGTGCTAACGGTATCATTGCGCTTTCTCTCTCTCTCTCTCTCTCTCTCTCTCCTCCGTGCTTCTCCAGTTGGAGTGTGGCAGCTTCGGCATGCTCATTGTGACGTTCTTCCTGTCCTTGGTATTCCTGTACTTCTGGAGCGAGGCACAGAACGACTACGATGATTTCGATTGGTGGGTTTTAACAGACCACAGTAACTACAGTGTAATGTACAGTGTATGAATGTACTCCTTCATCCTTTCTGGGTGTGTGCGTATGTGAATATGAATACAGTATGCCGTAACATTCAGTTTACCTTTGTCTGTTTGTCTTTGTGTGTATCTGTTTGTCTTTGTGTGTGTGTGTGTGTGTGTGTGTGTATGTATATGTGTGTGTGTGTGTGTGTGTGTGTATGTATATGTGTGTGTGTGTGTGTGTGTGTGTGTGTGTGTGTGTGTGCGTGCGCGCAGGTTTAACTTTGGGAACCTGGGCTTCTGGTTCCCCTGGTCAGTTGTGCTGCTGGTGGTGGCTGCAGGCCTCTTCACCTACATCGCCATCCTGCTGGTGAGCACTCTAGCACATGCCGTATAAAACCATAAAACAGTCCACAGTCAAATCCTGTATTCATACGCTAGTTTCATGATGCTTTATGGCTTAGGATATTTAATATGTAGGAATCTATCATATGATATTTGTTTTGCCCGCTGACGGCCTTGATGTACAAAAGAAATGGAGATGAAATAGTTCTAGTCCAGTGTCTCTGAAGCCCAAACGATGAAGCAAAGGGAAAATAAGGATTCTCCATCTTACCCTTGCTTGTAAATATTGCAACATGGGCTATGAGCCATACATGATATATAGTGTGGATGTAGAGGCACCGAGGAAAGTTATCATTAATTCATTCCTTTAAGTCTGTGCCTAGAGGGCTCTGCTCTCTGTGCAGTGTGGGGTGGTGAGTGAGGGCAGCGTGAGTAATGTGGGAGTAGTGGAGTGAGAGCTACAGTGGTAAAGGGGGCTGAGTAATGTGGGAGTAGTGGAGTGAGAGCTACAGTGGTAAAGGGGGCTGAGTAATGTGGGAGTAGTGGAGTGAGATCTACAGTGGTGAAGGGGGCTGATCCGTGGGCTTGTGTTTATGTGCAGCTCCTGGCAGTGTGCCTGCTCTCCGAGGGACAGAGGCTCTACCTGCACTGGAGCCACAAGGTAACGCGAGCACACGCGCGCACACGCGCACACACACACACGCACACACACACACACACACACACACACACACACACACACACACACACACACTGAAGTTTTACTGCCACGAACTTGATGGCACCCACCGATTGTACACGAGCAGAATATATCTCAAAGAAACACACACACACACACACACACACACACACACCAAAACATATGCACACACCTCACGACAAAACACACACACTCACCCTGAGTTACTGAAGTTTTACTGCCAAAAACTTGATAGCACCCACTGATTGTACTCTAGCATAATATATCTCCAAGATATATAACCTTCAGCCGTCGCTGTCTGAAGGCAAGCTTTGATATCCTGTGGTTGGCACCTGTAGTGAATCAGGGGCTGATTGAATATTCTCCTGCTTCCTGAGCTGCCCGATGAATCCGCGTATGGCTGGGTCCCTGCCCTCTACTTTAGGCAATTACCCCGAGGCAGGGGCCTCTCGCTGGCGCTCAGTGGTGGTCAGTGGTGCGGTGAGCTGACCAGCGCATCTCTGCTTTGTGTGTGTGTGTGCTGTGTGCGTGGGGCAGATTGGCATCCTGGTGACCCTCACCTTCTCCATCAGCGCCACGGCGGTGCTGTCTGACCTGTGGAGCCGGCAGTGGAGGACGCTCCTGCTCTCTCTGCAGGTGAGCAATGGCACACACACACACACACACACACACACACACACACACACACACACAGTCACACAGCCACACATACACACGGCATTCACGACCATGGACACGACTGAAGTTCCGGAGCGTGTGAATAAAAATAGAATGGTACTTAACGCCAGCCTCCGCACCTCTGTTCAGGTGACGGCACCTTTCCTCCACCTGGGCGGGGTGTCTCTGATGACCCTGCTGTCGTGGCCGGTCGCCCTGCACTTCTTCCGCATGAATAAAAGAGGTGAGTGTTTCATTATATTACCAGCGAGTGTTTTTATATTATTCATATCGCTGGGTGCAACCTCGTGGAAACGGCAGGTCTCGGAATAGCTCTGCGCGTGTGTCCTTATTTCACCGAGGTTTTCCCTGAAAAGACTCATCGGAGATGCGGCGCGGCGCTCGTTTGGTACTCTGGGTTTTAAAATAGGCATGAGACCTGCGGTGGCGCTTTTGTCAGGGTGGATGCAGGAGAAGCGTGGTCACAGAGGACTGCCCTTGTGAGCAGCCATTATGCAGTAATGAAAGGCAGCTGTGTGGAAGGCAGGGCCCATCCTTCAACACACACATGCCCCTCTCTCTCTCTCACCCGCTCCACCGCTCCAACACCACCTATCTCTCTTTCTCTCACTGTCTACTCTCCTATACTAAAGGGACCAGTATTTATGGTATTTTTGTAAGATATTTTTTTATTACATTACATTTGGCTGACACTTTTTAACCAAACGCTTTTAAACCGCTTTTTAACCGCTTTTTAGTCACCACATTCAATTGAGTAAATTGAGTACCATTTCAGCACCATTTACATTTATATGTTATAACTCTTTAGATATGAGCTTTTCATATCAGCTGCCATTGTGTCCCATCTGGTGGCTCTTTCGTCGTAGTTTTTTGTTGTCTTCTCTCACTTCTCTTTCACGGTCTCTGTCACTCCTCTCATCCATTCTCTGGTTGTCATGGCTACGGCCTTGTGTTGGGCGGTGGTGACGTCGGGCGTTAAGTGGCTGAGTCATGTCTGAGACTGAGGGAGAGCTCTTCATGCAGGGAGGGAGAGATAGATAGAGAGAGAGAGAGAGAGAGAAGGGAAAAGAGAGAGGGAGCGAGGGAGAGAAAAGGAGTCATGGGGTTAACCGCCGCCTTCCATCACCAGCTGTGGCTGACGACTGTCTCCGTTCAGACATTAATTCTATTGTCTGTCACTATTACGTTCACAACCCACCCACACTTACACACACATACGCTTGCACACACACATACACACACACACACACATGCACACGCACACACACGCTCACTGTGGGCACCCACTTCCAGAGCAAATGACTTCCTTCACTGATGATAGGGTCTCATAATGATGTTATTTTCTGATTTGAAACAGACACCTGTGTTGCATGTAGGTGAAGCACGTGGTACAATATTTCATAATCTTGTTCACCCTGGTTGCATCAGCGTTCTGTTTAGATAATGAAACCAAGGGAAACTGCCACACATATTTAATCAACGCCCCCTAATACAATAAAGACTATACTATCCATTTTTATAAATGTCGGAGAACTAGCTGTAACTCTAGTGAATATACTGTGTTGGTTGTGGGTTTAAAAAATGCAGCCAGACTTTGATCTCACAGAGATTTATTTCATTATTTTATTTTTCTGACAAGTCCATCTGGAGAGAGTCCTTCTTTGACCTTCTCTGGATCAAAGAAACTGAGTCAATTTTGTTTGTTTGTGTGTGTGTGTGTGTGTGTGTGTGTGTGTATGGTGTGTCTGTTTTCTTGACATGACAGTGCGGCAGGTAGCTATCCTGGGGCTCTATCTGGCCGTCCTGTTTGCCTTATACCTGGTGCCCCTGGGCATGTACTCTCCCTGCATTAAAGAGGAGGGCACCCTGGGCCCAGCACCAACTCTCCTCGGACACAGAGGAGCTCCCATGGTAGGCCAGCACCGCACAACACCGACGATTAGCATGTCAACACAGCTAATTAGTCAACAGTACAGGGTATCATGTATTACGTAAGGTATTTTGCATTCATAGGAAGTACCAGAGGTCACATTTTTGCTATCAGTTGTGCCATAACAGTAATATTTTCACTCACGTATGCCCAGCATGTATCTGCACATGCCCAATTATTATTTAATCTGCAACATTTGTAATTAGGTTTTAATTTTAATCTGTCAATAGCAATAGCAATAGTTGTGTCTGCTATTGAGTATGTTGCTGACTGCTATCATATTGGTGCGTTTGAAACCAGGTTGCACCAGAGAACACGCAGCTGTCCTTTGAGAAGGCAGTGGAGGCGGGGGGAGATGGCCTGGAGACTGACGTCACCATCAGGTATCAGCTCCCTCTACGACTAGCTTAGAATAGCAGAGTTAGCGACACCTATCAGAGTACTCTGCGTCAGCTATGCTATAGCCTGTGGCCATTCAATTATATTCAATTTGATGGTGTCATTTGTATGCATAACACTCATAATGGTGTTATGTGTGACATGAATTGATGATTCAGCAGCTAACTGACGTAGTGCCTGTCCTGAAAAATAGCGTGTGGGTAATTTCATGATCAGTTGCTTGACATTGTAACCCAAGGAACACTACAAATATTATACAAATATTTAACCTTATACTGATGGCAAAAAGACAAAAAAAAAGTGTCCGATGTTTACACCCGCACACTTGGACCAATGCATCTAAAAATTGTCCATGACCGGTTTTGTCCATGTCCAAACATTTTTGTGCTTAAACAAAAGCAGTTATGCAAGTTATGCTATTTCAAAAAGGTTTAATTTTCAGGCCATGTAAAACAAAGCACTATACCCTGTGAAACTACCCATGCCTGACAATTCTAATGCGTTGCACCCATGTGGGTGATGTGACAATAGCCAGTGGGCACTCATATGCTCAGCACACTGTTGCTACCCCGTGGGTGAACACACGCATCACTAGCATCCACACACGCATCACTAACAGGCAGTTTTGTCAAAATGACTGAGCTCTGGGAGGTGAACTTGAGTAATCCTCCCTAAAGCCACGTGCAGCGTAGACCAGTGCAGCACCCAGCTGTGTCATGGCGGTGAACGGCCCGCTTCAGGCTTGCCACTCCTGCCTGTCCATGCTGCGTGTGACACCCATTCATCCATCGCCCACTGGAGCTGAGCCCAGGTCAAGGCTTGCTGCCTGATATTTATAGACATCAGACGTGAGCCATGCGCAGTTGCTCTATCTGCTGCACCACGCCACCAACAGCCCAGCTAAGCTTCCCCCGCCAAGATGAGTGTGGCTAACTGGATTAGCATGCTCTTAAGCACGTTTAATGACACCAGCACACACATAGTGTAGGCCGTCCTGTTCCGCTACACGGAGGTGTTTAGGTAAAGGTAATAACATAGCTATACTTGGACACGGTGGTGCGTAGGGAAACGTAGCATGACTTGACAGAAGGAAATGAGCTGTCCGTACCCTTTCTCACCTTTCTGTCTCAAGCCTGTCTGAGCTGTCTCAGACAAACACACTAGTGAAGTGAGAGTTAGTGAAGTGTGTTCATCTTCACTTGTCATTGCCTTTCACAACGGTATAGTCATGTAATAGTTGTAATGTAACTGATAAGTATTTTTATGGTCAAGAAATAGCATTGAGATGATAATGGACATGTGAAAGCCTACTTTACATGATGCGTTTTTTAGTAGTCCTTCAGAATTGTATTTTTATATCAATAGCTATTTGTCTCTAACATCAGCTCATTTTGTCTCCAGCTATGATGGCGTGCCTTTCCTCATGCATGACCGGACTCTACGGCGGACCACCAACGTTCGTGAGGTCTTCCCCAACCGCACAGACATGCCGGCAGCCATGTTCACCTGGGCAGAGTTGGAGATGCTAGACGCTGGTTCCTGGTTCCTACAGGTAGGGAACCTTATAAACGCTGATTACAAACACTGATACGATATCAGTATAGCATTGTTTACTTGATTCGTTGCTATAGATGAGCAGTACAGTGCAGTTGATGACTACCATTGTTTGTAGTGAGGCTTTTTGGGGACATTCTTCATAGAATGTCATGCTTACTGTATTTTCTGAATATGTGGTTCCTGTATGTTGTTAATTTCGATTAATTCCAGAAACTTGCCTTTATGCTTAGCATTGAAAATGTGTTTTTTATTGAAGGCCGTCTCCAAACTACTTCAGAATGCCTTAACATACATAACTAATTGATGCTGAAATCCATTGTAAAACCTTTGGAGGAAATCAATAGGGATTAAGAGATTTAGCCTTGGAATTAGTCTCACTGTGGAGTTACCAGGCGACGAGATTGCATGACTGCAGGCAACGAGTCTGCATTAGTCAACCAGCATTTTCCTCTGGGCATGTATTCCAATATACACAGCAGAACATGGCGTGTGTTTGGGATGATGTATAGTGGCTGGCTCCGTCCTGTGTGACTGATGAGTCAGGCTGGGTAATGGCTCTCAGCTCGTTTCACACGCAGCCCGTTCTCATTCGTCTCGTCTGTCCGTTCCTTTTCGCCGCAGCGGGACCCATTTGGTACCGCCTGGTCCCTGAGCCCGGAGGAGCAGGAGCTGACGCAGAACCAGACGGTTCCCTCGCTGAAAGAGTTCCTGAACCTGGCGGCCCGCCACGGGAGCCTGGTGATCTTTGACCTGCACAGGCCGCCAAGGGGCCACCCGTACCGGGACACGTGGATTACGCGCACTCTGGAGGTTCTGCACAATGAGTCCTACATCAACTCCAGCCAGGTACACACACATGATCAGCCCCTCAATTCCACAGTCATTACTCCAGCCAGACACACACACACACACACACAATCAACCCCTCAATACTACAGTCATTACCCACCCCTCTCAAAAGCTCTGTAAATCAGCTGCCGTCATCATGCTGTTAAATTTTAGGACCACTTAAGGCTACAAAATTATACTACGCAGCAAAGCCAAAGTGCTGCTTATTCTGCGCTAGCTGTAGCTAGGTGATGTAATCAGTTAAAGTGGCGAGTTTACTACATCTAGTAAAGTTGCCGTTGTGTTTCCCCCTGTCCCGTCCCTGTGTAAACGTGCGGCTGTAAAGGCGTGTGCTTGTTGTTGTTGTGCCGCAGGTGCTGTGGCTGCCGTCGGAGCAGCGGGTGCTGGTGCAGGAGCTGGACCCCGAGCTGCAGCAGACGTCGGGCAGCCGCGGCTCCATCGAGGAGCTGCAGGAGGACCACATCGTGCGGCTCAACCTCCACTACAGCTCCATGTCTCAGGAGCAGATCAGGTACAGTACTGCGCTGCGGCAGGAAGCCGCCTGCCTGCCGGGCTTTTCATCTGTTGTCATTGGCTGACTTCAAAATCGCTCCTGCAGGATTTTTTTTTTTTTTTTTCAAAAAGTAGTCTTAGGACTTTAGACTTTCTTCATTTTGAGGCTCCTGCAGCTTTTCCGTCAGACAGTTTTCAGCTATAACTGACCTTCAACTAGTCCATTTTGAATAGCTTCCTCTCAGTTGGTCTCGGCGGGTAGCTGTCTCCAGCACCAAATCTCTCCTGCACTTAGCACCCCAGTATCAAAGATGCAGAAGATAAACACAGTTGAACCCAACAATACGCTCCCTGCCTCCCTCCCTCCCTCCCCTGAGGGTTGCGTAAGACTCACCTCACATGGCTGTGCTGTGTGTGAGTGCAGAATGTCCAAACTTCAGCCACCACACTGCCAGGGAATGACAGAGGGAACATTTTATAACAGTGCTGAATGGGAGAATGATTGAGGCGGGGGGGGGGCTGGGGGGTAAAGACACCATAGATGAGGGAGAGTGGTGTTAAGGAAATGAAGCACAGAGAGAGTGAATGGAGCAGGGGGAGGGAGGAGAAGAGTGTTTCACAAAGGCAGAGCGGAACGGTGATGGGCACTCGCATTCTGCACGGTTGTGCAATGCCAATTACCGTAGCGGTTCACAGTCGCAACAGTCCATCAGGAACAATTAGGAGGAGCCAGGCCCACTCAAAAAAAACAGAAGGACGTGTAATGCGCAATCACGTCCCCCTTGTTTTCTGGAACATTCCACAGGCCAATAACGAAATGTTCTCCCCTTGCAGGGGCGTGCAGCTGCTCCGGTTCTGTGCCCTTTGTCTCGGATCCAGATATTTGTTCCGTGCATAGAACATCAAGGCCAGTGGGGTCCAGTTTGAATTGATTCATCAATAGCTTTGTCAGTATGGAAATGTGTCCTTGCAACGGTGTGGCCGTGAATCATTCATAGGAGGACACAATGACTCAGCTAACGGCCTTGCCCATTTATAGGATGATTGCAAAGCTATTCATCCATGCTTGCCTTGCTGCCTTTGTTTGGCTAGCATTGGAGCCATCTCAATTGTGAAGCTGAGACTGAATGTTTTCCAGTTAAGAGGATGAAAAAGGAATGTTTTCCCTTCTTATTACCTCAGCGGAGCCAACATTCTTAGAACGATCTCCGTCTCCGTCTACTTTCATGTGAGAGCAAACACAGCCTTGTTGTTGCCCGGGCTGTCGGACAAAAGGAAAATAGGTCCTGCCGCACTCCAGAGTAGCAGATGGCCATTCGTTTTGATCATGGACAGAAAAGACTCAGGGAAGGTGTCTTTATTTTTCTCACCAAAAAGTATTTGTGTGTCCATCTCATTCCAGTAAGTACGCGTCGGTGAACATCTCCACCAACCTGTATGTGGTCAGTCAGCCGTGGCTCTACTCCCTGGCCTGGTGCGCCGGCGTCCACTCTGTCACCACCAACGCCATGCACATCCTGAAGAACATGCAGCGGCCACTCTTCCTCATGGTGAGTGGGGAAACTGGAGCCTGATGTTACCTGAGCCAACCTTAACAAGCTGTAGTTACAGTAAATGAGAGTGTGGGAATTGAAATGTTTTAAATCACAACATTTTTTATCTTCTCAGACTCCAGAGCAGTACAGCCTGATGTGGATATTAACCGATGCCGTGTCTGTTGTCTTCATCATTCTGGTCTTTGCTTTCCACTGGTGAGTAATAATGGTTTCATATCGTACTGCAGTCACACATGGACTTACTCAGAGTAATAGCTCATTTCTTATCTTAGCATTCACTCTACATTAAGTCATCAGTTGGTACTGTCAGTTTATTTGATGTTTTGACATTTTGCGATAACAAGTGCAGGGAACCTCCATAAATAAACCCTTGGATGTTTCCTTGTTTGTTCAGTCCAAGACTGTGAAATGTAGGATGCCTTTAAGACCTGAGCAGTGAGCCGTTTGAGTGTGGAGGCCCCTCTGGGGAGTTCCCTTAAGAGCAGGGGAAACAAAAGCCCAGTGTTTCACTTGTGCCACTTCTCCTCTTTCAGGTGGCGTGAGAGATGCTTGCCTTTCTGGTCAGGCAGCAGGCAGGTACACGAGAATGGACCCTACAGCAAATTCAGGACAGGTAAGACCATCTCCTTTACACCTTTTCCTCTCCCACCGCCCCACTCCCACTCCCACTCCCTCCAACACATGAATAGTTTGCTAGTCGCCTATCTCCTAGGTGTTCTAGTTGTTGCAGTAAGCTCCATAACTCCATTCATTATATCCATATCCATTCTTCCGTGATCCATGCCTGCCTATTTCACGCATGTCAGTAAGAGTCGTGTGTCGTGTGTGTATACCTCAGATCACTCGGATGTCCTGGGGATTCGCTGGAACCCCATCCTGTCCGAGCGGACGGCCCCCGTGCTGGTCTCCCTGCCCATGGACCCCGCCCTGTCCCTGCATGCCCCCTCCGTGCCCAGGCATGGCTACCCTGTGCTTGTGTGACCCCTCTCGTGCCCACCTCACCCACCCTCATCACGGCCCCTCCGCCACACTCCTTCACCCACTCATCTCTGCTGAGCCTGTGTGTGTGTGTGTGTGTGTGTTCGAGCCGCTCTGTAACCTCTTCCTCCTCCTCCTCCTCCTCCCTGTCCAGCGGAACTGAGCGACGTGTGGTCCGTGTCCAGCATGAGTGTGCGTGGCGAGGCCCACATCCTGCCCAACGCGGCCAATCTGCCCACCATCCCCGAGGAGCCCCTCGTCTGAGAGAGGGGGAGAGAGAGAGCAGGGGGAGAACGAGAGAGAGAGGAAGAAAGATAGAGGGGGGAAGCCTTATGGTGAAGGAGAGGAGCAATCCTTTACTGGGCTCTTTCTCTCTCTCTCGGTCTCTGTTGTTCCTCTAACTCTGCACCGTCTCAAAAAATGGACTTTGACGTGTGTGGAAATCCTTGTGTACAAATACCACTGCATTTGAGATGAGACTGAGGAGAAGCTGGAGAGATCCTTGTCTGTACACTTGGCCTGGCCATTGACATGACTGATGCTGAAAGCCTGAATGAACTCTCTGAGAGAAATAAATTAACTTTGGCATCATCTCTATGAAAAAAGCAGGCTCGCCTGCTGATTCGGTCACAGTGCCCCCAGTGGACAGATCTGGTATCATTCTGCGATAGACAAGTATGTCGGTGAGAGAGAAAACAGGAGGAATGTAATGGACTCAGTCTTAAAACAAAAGTATATATTTTTCCTAAATGTATAAAACATCAGCAAATGTGTATGCCAGTTATATTTTACATGTGGTTGAATGAATGGAAACATTACTGTTTCAGTGGAGACCAGGTTTTACAAGAAAAGGATTTTATCATTGATGACTTTATGACTCATTTATTGTGAATGTACTTTATCAAGTGCTGCCATTTCTAGCATGCAAGCTAATGCAAGTGCAACATCCAGAGGCTTCTGCTGCTTTGATTGTATTCTATCTGTCACCTGAGAGCAATTACGGTAGCCAAAACTCAAAAGGGTATGGACACTTTTTATGTTTTGGCCTTTTGATGAGGGAACTGCAGTACAAGTGCCATAAAGAGAAAATTAATGCTGAGGAAAAAAACCTGAGCCCCACATGAGATGAAAGCGCTCATGTTGGGTGTGCTTTCTAGAACGTTCCGAATTGCTCCGCTAACTTTTCCTGGTACAATCTGTAGAATGGAACACACAAGAGCGATGCACCAAGGCTCTTCAGAGGAGGTCTGTTAGGGTCCAAATCACAGCATTACATGTCCCAAACTCAACATTGCTCTCAGTGTTCTTCAAGCCAGCAATGCTTCAACAACAATCTACCAGACTGATGAAGCATACTGTATGAATTATACAGCAGGACAATCAGGACAATATCTGATGGAAAGGAACTTAGAATGGCCACATGACAGGACTACAGAACATTAGAACAGCCACATAACAGGACTACAGAACATAAGGCATTACAATGTTTAGATGGTTCTACCTTGACTGTCACTGTCACTGTCACTGAAGTCGAGGCGATATTCACAATGGAGTCTCACTTGCAATGTTGTGTTTATTTCTCTGTGATGTCTGCAGTACTATGAGGTGTACCTGCAGAGACAAGCAGTTTTGTTTCTGGTCTTTGACAAAGTGACGGCTCTGTTATTCACCAAGAGAGGAAACAGTAACCAAGGGGTGTGTGTGTGTGTGTGTGTGTGTGTGTGTGTGTGTGTGTGTGTGTGTGTGTGTGTGTGTGTGTGTGTGTGTGTAGTTCAGATTCCAGCAGAGTGCTTGTGAAGCAACAGGAATATCTCCTCTGCACCTGAGGCACTTTCTCATGTAAGCTGCTAAATACACAAAATGAATTTGATACATTGTGTTGTGTCATTACTGTATGCCCTGATCCATACTGCCATCTTCTCCAGCAAACCTAAAGATTCTGTAGCATTGTTGACAGTACAAAATGTATTGGCCATACTGATTTTATTTATTTAATCTGTCTTTATGTTATTTTACTGTACTCTTTTATGACTATAAATGTTATGTAAATGTTTCAAAAAAGACTTTCTCTAAAGCAATACTTATGCGTTTGAATGATTTACTTCAACACCACATCACATTCACATTCTCCTGAGAGGTTTAAAAACAGTTCTCTGTTTTCCTTAAGAGGTCAAATGATTTTCACTCAAGATAACAGTCACAGTTTATTGAAAAGGTTGCCATCACATGATGCCTCAGATGATAACAAGGAGATGTCTCATTTAAGTCCAAAACCTTTGACATTGATCAACACATAATAACAGAGCTATACTGACGTGCTTTGTATTTGTAACTCATAACCAGCAGGGAGCAAATTTGGACAATAACACCAGTTTGTGCTGTGAACTTGATCTTGAGTTCAAGTTCCTGTTTGGCCTCTGCTTTTTTGTTCATTTTTTAAGTAGTGTTTATAATTACCCAGTGCAATGCAAGTTTACAACAGGGGATTGATACTATCTTACAAATTGCACAACGACTCTACAGCATCTTAACATTGTGCCTTCTAAAATAGTAGATGCAGCATAGTGTAACACAAGTGGAATTTTCACTTTCTTAACCCTTTATGAAAATAAGTTATAATGGAACTACAATATACATATGTTGTAATTATCACATAATGTAACAGTGTCCTAACAGTATAGCTGGTCTACAAGGTACTGGCACATAAAGGCCATTGGTGAAAAGATTCAGCTACCATAATACATAATACATAACACTTCCTTAGAACATAAAAGCTACCATGCAAGAAATACCACACTCAGAAAATAACAAAGAGTAACAGCAGTAATAACCATCCATCCTCCATTATGTGCTGTTGTTGGTCTCTGAATACACTGTGAAGCCTCTCTGTCCTGGTCTGTCGCCCTCCGAGGAGTGAATGGCGGTCGTTTAGAAATAGATGCCATTTTTAAAATAAGGCCATAAGGAGCTCTGATAAAAAGGCGCCTCCAAATCCTCCTGACCCAGAAAAATAACAAAACACACACAGCTCTGGCGCTGTGAAAAAAATATGTTGTGCTCAACACACGCACGTCTAACTTGTCAAATCGGACTGAATGAGACTTGCATTTCTACATTCATTAAAAAACAAGATCACATTGGACAAATTGGTAAAAATGTACTTTAAGGCCGTCAACAGAACAATAGAAGAATACTTTAGGTCTACGTAACACTTTTCAAACCCATTTGATCACACACCTGTAAACCCAGGTCATGATTCAGTACACTGACAAATAAAAACAATATATTACAACTTTATACAGGGAATCTAATCAGTTACTTCCAGTAGCTAACAACAAAGTGACCAAACACTTTTTTTCAACCTATTTTAATACAAGTAGCTCTTCTAGCGCCTCATTCAGAAAGTTAATGACAAGAACACTAAAGCCGTACGTGCTGCAGTGGGCACATTTCATGTACTTCAACTGAACTGTCAGGCGAATGTGTCTGTGTCAGAATGAGGCAGAGTTGAACGTGTAACATTTGATCTTAGGGAGACAGCTAGAGGATCCAAGATGGGCAGGAGGCTGGGGGGGGGATGAGGATGGGGAGGGGGGGTGGTGCGGGTGGAGGACCAGCAGACGAGACACCCACCCCCCCGAAACGGGACGTGGCGAGGGGACTGCTATCGCTGCTGCCGCTGGCCGAGGCTCAGAGGTAGTCGTCCTCGCTGGAGGGGGAGGACGAGGCGTCGTCGTCGTCGTCGTGGTCGTCGTGGGGCGTCAGGGTGTCCTGGGAGAGGGAGGAGCCGGCGGCGGAGGGGTTGCGGCTCATCCTCCACACGTGGGAGGGGAAGGCGCGGCCCCAGCTGCAGGGGTGGCCCATGGGCCGCAGCAGGCGCAGCAGCTCGGCCGCCTCCTGCCAGTGGGACGTTCACTTGCTCTGGCCCCGCGAGCTGCGCTGCTTACTCATGGTGGTCAGCATCTGGCTGATGTAGGAGGTCAGCAGGTCGTCCATCTTGTAGCCCTGGGAGATTAGATTGGACAGACGTGAATGGATGTACAGTAGACACACACAGACTTACACACACACACACGCACATACACACACTTACACACACGACAACACACACATACAGAGGGAAGGAGACATGCACAGTTGCACACATACACAAACAAATACACACATACTTGTACACAAACAGAACAACACTGAGACACACAGACACACACAGACACACACAGACACACAACGCACACACACACACACTCACTCACACACACACACACACACACACACACACACACACAGACACACAACGCACACACACACACACTCACTCACACACACACACACACACACACACACACACACACACACACACACACACACACACACACACACACACACACACACACACACACACAGAGGGAGGGAGACATGCACACATACACAAACAAATACACACATACTTGTACAAACAGAACCACGCTGAGACGCACACACACATATGCTCATACACACACACATACACACACCCAAGCCTCTTTAGTAGTCCATGTGTGGGGGGTAGGATTTATACTGATGAACTGCCGCTGTGCTTATGCTTACTGATGGATTAGATCAACACTGTTTAAAGTTTCAGGCAGCGGGAATTGAGTAAGACACTGACGAATGCATCTCCATCTGTCTCACCAGTGAGGTCTCGCACAGCAGCTTGCTGCCTCGCACCAGGTTGCCGATGGTGATGTGGAAGTAGGTGTTCCCACTGCTCCAGTTGGAGATCTTGGTGAAGGGGTGTGTCACTAGGATGTCCTGGAGGAGAGGAGAGGAGAGGAGATGAGATGCATGTGGTGAGCCGTTGCAATATAAAAGCTCTCACTCATACAACAGGGCGTGCACTGGGCTCATGGACATATTTTATTCATGCCGAGAATAATTCTGTATCGATTCTCGGATTTCACATTTTCAGTCACACTCACATGCACATGCACATACTCCTACAGTACATACACACTCATACACACACACACACACACAGACACACACAGACACAGATCAACGCACACACAGACCTTGGTCTTTGGGTCGATCAGGCTGACACCGTGCTTGTTGATGGCTATGAGCAGGATCTCTGGGTAGTTGGGCTCAGTGGTTTGCTGTGGCAGCACGTGGCCATAAAAGAGAGGAGAAAAGAGATGAAGTGAAATGAAGCTGCTCTCTTGTGGAGCCACTCTGCTCTGACAGGCCTCCCAGGCTCGGTGCTGACTGCCCCCCTGATTCAAATGGATTTTTCACTGCTGCTTTAGGGTGCACACAGCAGCCATAAATGCACCAAACAGGTTCAATGAACAAATAAAATAGAGTTCTTTACCATGAGTCCAACACAATACAGAACCTGACAGTATTTACTCCTCAACATAATTATGAAATCAAGTTGGAAGATAATTTTAACCTCTTCAATAAAAAATAGTTAGGCCTATACACTCAACTACTATTTAAATAAATCAACAATACAAATTCTTGACCTGAATTTCTGTTGTGAATGTATGTACATGCATGAATCTTAACATGAGGTGCCTGCAGAGAGGCCTGATTGGATCTTTGAAGTTGTTCTGTCATATCTGCATGAAATTAAGAATGTCAACAACATCTGTTTGCTGCTTATTAACTAATAAATTCACCTTCACTTCAAAGAAAGCTGACCCAAATGTTGGCCACTTGAAAATGATCTTGAGGAACATCAGCTTGGCCTCTTCCCTGGACTTTCCAGCCTGCTTGTTGAAGTACGCTACAACAGACTAAATACATAGACAAGACAGTCGAGACAGCCCTTTGAAGATGAGACAACCTCAATGCTCTTCATACAAACAGATAAACAAAACCATACAAGCAAAACACTGTCGATGAAAACATTGTCACATTTGATTGCCTGCCGTGAATCATCAAAGAACCAGCAGACAAACTGGCGCCAAACACAAAAGAGAAGGAAAGAGAGAAAACGAGAGAGAAAGAGAAAGAGAGAGTGTGTGTACCCTCTTCCAGTCGTCAGGAGAGAGCTGGCGGATCAGGTCCTGGGGAACTAATTCTTTCAGCATCTTCGGAATGCTGGGAAAATGGGATTTGTCATCCTCGAATTTCACTCGGTAGATCAACGCTCCCAACTGGAAGACCTCCTCGCGGGAGCATTTGTGGTAACCGCGGAGATACTTTGGAAGCTCCTGAAATAAAGGCATAAAAGATTTAGCTGGCTCCGGGGGATTTTCTGGGGAGATAGCATTGCAGATACCGAACATAAGAGCTTAAGCAGCATATCTGATAGGCTACTGAGCCCAGCTCACCTGATAGTAATGAAAGATGGAGTCTGCAAAGGAGTCTTTCCCTGGAACTGTGTTGGTCCAAAGTTTTTTCATGAAGAATACCTGGTAGGTTAATGAAGGCACTATTCCTAAGGGAAATACAAGGGCGGCATTAGCCCTCTCTAGGGAACACATACACACGTCAAGTCACTAGACGTTTTACATACATATTGCTTTACAGGAAAGCAATCGCCCAAACTGTGATCGAACAGGAGTCGTTACCATCCTTTGTGGGCCTGGCTTTCTTGATCCAATCTGTGAGGTGCCTGACAAAGTCGAAGAAGAAATCCCCCTCTGGAACGCTGATAACCTGCAACAGCAGAGAAGCTTCTTAAGTTCATTTGCCCTCCTCCGTTTCACACACTCATCACTACTGTCACTTTTTATAAATCTGCCTGGCTCCGAACCCGCACCATCTGCCATGACAATTTGCCAATTAATGGAGCATACTGTTCTGGGCTTCTCGTCCAAAACACTCTGTTTCCCCCCAGACTGTGATTATGAAACCTGAGCATTTAATGTTCCATTTTATCTTCTGCAACTCTTATTAGCTCTCAGAGGGTGTACACGTGTTGGGGGGGGGCTGTATCTGAAAAGGGCAACACATCTCAGTCGGATGTGCGCGTTCGACCGCGTCTCACCTTGTCAGAGATCTTGACGAACAGGCTGAAGCCCTCGGGGGACTTGAGCAGGAGCCGGTCGGCGATGTTCTGACAGAAGTCCTTTGCCTTGGTGCTCGACTCCACTTCGAACGCCTGCGGGCACAAAGCGGCATCTTTAGCGTTGGCTCGGGCCTCAGCGCACAGTCCAAAGCACATTCACGTGAAATTGGAAAGCCCTACACGCCGTCGCCGTGCATGCCACTGTGCCTGTGGCCATAAGCTCTGAACCGGAGGGACCCTCAGACACAGGGCAGTGGCCCTGCCTCACTCACCTCACCTCACCTCACCCCCCGCCCTGCCCTGCCACCCCCAACGCTTACATAACCCGGCTCTCCCCGAGCAGAAAATCCAATTCTTCTGTCAACAAAGCAATTGAGTCGGGGATCTGCATAAGCACAAACTTTCTCTCATAATTACAACCCCCCCCTCTTTACATAAGTCATGAGAGGAGATGGATGGGGGGGGGCACTGGCTAATCCGTCAGAGGAGAAACTCCTCATCATCCCAGCATAATTAGCAGGAGATGAATCTTAATTATTGCAAATAGAGCCGGGGCTCAAAATGACGATGTTTCGCAGGAGGGGGCCGAGGCTGAGTGACCGCTCAGATGCAGTAATGCTGCAAAGATGATCTGAGGACCTCCTGGAGCTTTTAGTATGACTGTCTTTAAATTGCACGCCTTTGCAAATGGCTGTATTGAATATTAGATGACAATTATTGTATTAGAGATTATCTTATGCAGGGTTTCCCCCAGAAAATGTGTTAGTTAAGGTGGTGTCTGTCCAGGGGAAGGGGGCGTCGCCGTAGCGTCCCCACCGCATCGCCGCCACTGCCCCTCGATGGGGGGGGGGGGGGGGGGGGGGGGTGCGTGCGTATCAATGGGGACGAGTCGAGACCGTTGGTTTAACTGCAGCCGAGTCACAACAACCAAGTCCTTTAGGAGGCAAGTGTGAGTCGAGGCCGAGTCTTTAAGGAGTCAAGGCCGCATCAAGACCAATCAAAGAAAGAGATTTTCATAATTTACATCACCCAAGTATCATATAACAGTTCAATTCCCAAAGGGTAAAGTGGGGATTGTTGGCTATAGGAGCATTCTAGCAAACACTTGTCTAAATAACTTATTTTCTGATTTACTTTAAGACAAGGTCACCTGAAGTCACCTGGCTATGTCAGCATTTCATTAACGATTGGATTTCACATTCAAAGTGTGATTTAATTGTATCAAAAAACAATTAAACTTCATTAACACAACTTATTGACTGATCCAACAAGACAATTAAAAGTGCAAGATTGTATCTGTCAAAACCTTTGCACTGCTCAGCATAGCACCATAGGATATGTTCTAAAGCCAGTCAATATTATAATTATTTATTAAAACCAAGAATGTTTTTAATGGTGGATATTTTAGAATTTACCATGACATATATCAAAGATGAAACTGTGAAAATGTAACATTGCGACTGTAAAGTTAATGAATTGTGATTTAGTAGACTAAAGCTGCAATTCTTTGATTGGAGCTGCATAGCCATATTGTGCGTGCTTGTTGCTTATTATAGCCCAAGGAAAGCCGGGACGTTTTTAATGCTTTTTAATTAAACGTAATTAGCAAAGATCGTACCACATTGAACGCTAATATTGTGTCATTAGCAACCAAATCTGTCATCTGTCAAATAGGCTACAGTTGCACGTTCAGCTCTGAACAAAAACATTCAGGAATGATTTCAACAAAACCGAAACTTGCGTCCCGCCGAGTTCGGGATGAAGGAAACTGACAAGAGGCTACGGTACAGTTTTAATTAGTCTTTGTAAACTTCAGACAATTTCAGTATTTTACAATACGTGAATGAATAGCCGTCACAAGTTGTTGTTAGCTGTTGGCTAGACGGCACAAGTGTTTGTCACAACAAATTACGAGATGCAGTGGGCTGTATGCATTAGACGAGTGATGAAAAAAGATAAAGCGCTCAAAAGTGTTATGCCGCTCATCCCATACATTTGGTAGATTCAACGGAGAACCATTCCTGTGAGAGTCGTGAAATCTAGCTAGGTTTATTTGTGTTCGCAGTCATTCTGAGATATGCGTAGCAGTGGCACCTGATTATCACACATAACCCATGCTGAATGAGCGCGTCGCCTGTGCGTATAGGCCCGCTCGAAGTTGTTTTTTCCCCCCCCCATGCGTTCTACAGAGAAGGGAGACTAGCGGCCACGGTTTGGAA
>NC_085006.1:7139923-7209923 GCF_963854185.1 Sardina pilchardus
TCCACCCTTTTGTGGGTCACATTGGGTTAATGTGTCTGCTATTGGCTAATGTAACCTCACAGCGATTATGGTACCAGAATACAACTAGACACATTCAGCTCTTTATTTCAGCACTTCTGCTGCCATGTCTGAGGAGCTCTTAAGGTCTCAATGCCACTAGTGTGTCCTGCTATTGTGAGCATGTGTGATCACCTGAAGTGGTCGTAGGAGAACTCCTCCAGCGTGTACGGCTTCACCTGCTCCTCCTCGCTCCCCGCCAGGGTGATGTGGGACAGACGGATGGACTCCTGACGCTGGTCTGGCGTCATGGTAACCAGAGCCTGAGTCACGCGGCAGACAGGGGTGTGTGCGCGTGCGGTGGCGGGTGGGGGAGGGGGTGGGGGTGAGGGTGGGGGCGGGGGGTGGTGTAGGGGGAGTTCAGACAAAAGATTCATCAATCACAGGGGAGAGAGGCAGCCTGAAGCACCGCAGTGCAGAGACTAATGGCAAACAGCACTTCAGTCTGTCTGTCTGCATTTCTCCGAAGCTAAATCATACTGAAACAGCCTCAATCACCCCCAATCAAAACAGCCCGCACAGAGCAGAATTGCCTGCAGGCCATTAGGCGTCCGAGCCACAAAACATGTTTGGCCAAATAAGGGCTGAGTGCTGCGAGAGGCGTACTGACCACTATCTCTGGCGGAGGTTTGGTGACGGTGGGCAGCACGTAGACGCAGTCGGCAGGGAAGTCTCCGCGCTGTTTGGTGCGGTCGTTGATGCCGTGGGCCCAGCCGGACGTCATGACATGCTCCCCTGTGTCCTGGTCCAGGAGGATGAGGTCACCTTTGGCAAAGCTCAGGAAGGTGGAGTCGTCGCCAGCTGAAGGGAGGACACAGATACATACAGTACTTGTGTGTTTATATCACTAAAGACACACACACAGGGGTCACTCAGTTTAGAAACACACAAAGATTAATGTATTACCGAAAGAGTAGCGCAAAGTCTGCTGTTGGATTTGTTTTACACATTGATAGGTCTACTAAAGGATGACTTTTTTTAAAATTAATCTGATACAAATTTTGTATGTCTACAGTATTGGCAAAATGAAATACAAACTCAAAAAACATCCATCTACAAACGTCTACATATATTCTCAAGGATGTCTGTGGGCTTCAGACTGGAGGCTTCCACACACCAGGGCTGGGGTTGTCCTGCAGGGCCACCACGAACTTGGACCTGTTCCTGAGGCCCTCCAAGAAGGTGACCACCAGCTCCCGGATGTCCTCTGCATTGTTGGACGTGAAGGTGTACTCATCGCCCTTGATGGTGGCTAGTGTGAAACTCTGGCCTTGAAGTTTCCCCCCTCTGCAACGACACAAACACGAGATTAGATCATCGTTGAGGCACTGATGAGCTCACATAATCACTGACAACGGTATTAAACTCTAACATTTAAGGTCTGAAGGAACCTTCAAATATAATTGGTTCCGTGTCTTCAGAAAACAATTACTCTATGATGAGTAAAGGTCAAAAAGCCTTAATTCTAATCTTCTAATTTCTTTCAGATATAAATCAACTAGAAGAGTTTTAATTTCAAAAAAGGTTCTCATCCATTATTTTCAAATTATTTTCATCCGACCCTTTTCAGCCGAGGCCTACATGAAAGGTACTTGCACATAACAAGGATCTTTGTCACGAGCAGCGGTACCCCCTTTCATCACTGTTATTACACTATTATATATTCATGCCACCACGGGGCTGTGAAATGTATCTCTGTATTCATTACAGACGGAGCCATAACAACAGCATACATATTCATGGGCTGCTGGAGAGAGCGGCGGTTGCAGCCATCTCGTCTCATCGGGGACGACATATTTCAGGTGTCAAGTGCAGAGGAGGAGAACAGACGGCTACGTAATGACTTCTCACCGCAAACCTCAAAAAAGACACTCGGTGAGCACACAGCTCTGTTCATTGTAAACATCCCTCAAGTATGGGTTTTAGATAACACGCTTTACCTGCTGCTGGAGACGGCCGTGATCTCAGGGAAAGAAAGCTCCAGAAGGACCTGCTCTTGCTCGTCCACAAAATAAACTCCGGTCCAGTTGACTGCTACAATCACGTCATTCTTAGGCAGGCTTGGACCTTCATGATGAAGAATAAAAAAGGAGACGTCAACCATAACACATCAAGTCCAACTACTACTATACAGTTCAGTCATTAGCCACTGATAGTACCTGAGAATTTAAAGGCCTCATAGAATCTTGAGAATAACAAAGGCCACTTGTATCGAGCAAAGTCCACCACCTCCTCCTTGACCTTCTGTGGGTCCATCCTGTTCTGTGCATAGATGCCCTACAGGGAAGAGAGGGGGAAGTTTTACATTAGCCCCAAAACATGAATAAAATGACCAGGCTATATTATTTTATTTCCAGCATGCTACCATGGCAATCGTGACTATATTTTTGCCTCAATTTATTCACAGTCTGGCTTCAGACAGAGCACAACACAACGATAGACACGGAAGGCTGGTGATTTGTGAAGACATTACACTCAGACAGTCCCAGACTCAGGCACTCAAACAACTTTGTGGCCGTTAGTATTCAGCGTGTGGCTGCTGCTGCTGCTGCTGGCATTCTGCCTCTGCCGGATGAGCACCTTTTTATGGGCGGCCATGATGAAGTGGGCCCACTTCTCCACGGTCTTGGCCGTGCTGATCTCGCGGTCGGGGATGTAGGAGGGGATGAGGCTGATGAGGCGCTCCACCAGGATCTCGGCGCCGTAGTCCACGTAGTACTGCTGGGAGGCCAGCTCCGCCAGGTCCTCCTCCTCCAGGAAGAGAGAGGCAGCGTGGGAAAAGACGGAAGGACGGAAGGAGGGTAAGACAGGACGACAGGCAGGACAAAATGCAGAGAAGAGCGTGCAGCAGTCCAAGAACGCAGACAACGAAGAAAGAACAAATAGGCAGAGAGAGAACAAGCACAAAGGGACATTCCCTCCTGAAAACACCACCATCTGACAATCAGGGAACTCAGCTGTAAAAGCGTCGTTGTTAAAATCAATCTTCAACCTTTTTTTTTTTTGCCATAATTATATATGTAAATTGACTAATTTATCAACTCTTCTATTCTATATCAATTTGTAATATTGGGTATTAATAATCAATCAATAATTGTACAATGCCACTATATTATACATGTGTATTATATATACTGTTTATATACAAACTAAATCCTATGCAAAAGCAGCATACAGTAACAACAGTAACAACACAAAGTAAATACACCCAGTGCATCAGGCCCAGAGTAAGCCACTTACCCTATCACAGCGGTACTCTCCGAACTTGACCCCTCGCACCACCTGCTGGTAGATGAGGTTGGTGGCCACGGTGTCCTCGGCCGGGTTGTGCCACGGCGTGAAGATCTCCTTGCGGAAGAACAGCCTCCAGGGGGCGTTGCGCTCCTGGGCGCCCTGCTCCTTGGCGTACTGCTCGCACTGGGACACGGCGTCCATCACGTGGTCTCCGCCACTGCCCAGCGAGGACACCTGCGGAGAGCAGCCACGGAGGAGGACACCGGGGGAATCAGAATGACCGCAGTGTCCTGGACTGTCAGTAACTTTATGTGGTGAGTAGCAGAGGTGGGGTAACCCAGCTTCAGAAAGTAAACGTTCTCTACCACTTATTTCTTCCAACCATTCACTAAATCAGTGGATTCTTTAGCGCAACTCCTCAGCCAGGTAATTCAGCTAAATTGTGAAATCACCCATGTTAAGTGCACAGATAAAAGCAATACATGGCAAGGATTTTTACTTTCTGAGTCCAAGGTTTCTGGAGTAACAAGCGCCATCAGTGTGCAATTTTGTGTAAACTATGCTTTGACCTGTTGAGGCCACAGTAATTTACACTGGAATGTTATCAGAGTGCACTTTCGTTTGAACTATGCTCGTGTACGTACCTTGTCAAACAGGGCGATGTAGAGAGAGAAGCCGAATCGGTCCCTGAGGTTGATCTTGTCGGAGAGTGCGTTGCACAGCTCTCTGGCTGTGGTGGCCGAGTCTGTCAGCAGGGTTTTAGTCGTCCCATCCATAAATGTCACCGGAAGCATGATGGGCTTCTTAGACTTGGTGGCCTTGAAGGGTGGGGGGCGTATTCAACATGAAGACAAATTAGACAGTGGTACAGTGTGTATTAATGGTCTGAAAAAGACAAATGGCATGTTTAGCTAAGCACTGGGAGAAGTGCTGATGTTGTGAATGGAGCAGTGGGGGGTGGCCCTGAGGCCCCTGGGGGGGGGGTGTACCTGCAGCTCCAACCAGGATGGAGGCTGTGTGCGCGTGCTGTTCACAAAGGTCCTCCTGAGACGCTCCTCGCAGTAGGGGGCGTAGCCAGGTGGGCCCCCGCAGATGAAGTTCCTCAAGTACTGCAGCATGACACAGATGTAAACAATGAGCTGCTTTTAGACAGGTGTGTGTGTGTGTGTGTGTGTGTGTGTGTGTGTGTGTGTGTGTGTGTGTGTGTGTGTGTGTGTGTGTGTGTGTGTGTGTGTGTGTGTGTGTGTGTGTGTGTGTGTGTGTGTGTGTGTGTGTGCATGTACATACAGTATTTAGAGCATGGAGAAGTATTCAAATAAAGAATGTTTGTGTTTGCTGTGTGCATAGTATTCCCAAATGCAAGATGTTTACTAATAATCAAATATTCCACTTGTATACAGTTTTAAAGAGTCGTGGGTTGCTGGATGAGTGTCTCACCTTAACGAACTTGTCTGAGGGGGAGAAGCAGCCCACACAGAGGGACATGAGGATCCAGCCGCGGGCGTGGCTGCTCTTGGACGGGTTCTGGCTCAGCTGCTTGCAGATCTGACAGTAGATCTCATCTCTGTGGACAAGGGTCAGAGGTCAGGGGAGGCCATTACTGCTGACGACGCCACCAACCGCAAGGCATCATGGGATACTGGTGGCGGTCACTGACCATGCATTTTATCTTATTCTCAGAAAGCAAAAACCCTGCCATTGCAAGTATCTCTGTCGTACAGGAAATATGTCAGCAGACATTTGCAAACAGACTGAGGAGGTAGTTCTCCGCGAACATACAGTACAGTTGAGCTGGACGTCAGCTGGACAAAGTGTTATCGTTAAAATGTAATCTACTGTATTGTTTTCATCTGTAAGTCGCTTTAGACAAAACCGTCTGCTAAATCATATAAAATAAAAATAGCATGAAGAGATAGTAAGCTTGTATAGATGAGGCTTTAGTGTCCAAGATTGAGGAGACTCATCCAACTGCTGATTGAGGGGGTCTGCGGTGTGGCCACTGACCTGAGGGCCGGCCGGAGGATGCCATTGCCGATGATGAAGTGCAGCTTCTCCAGGTTGGACGTGGGCCGGTCCTCCAGCATGCTATTTCCGTGCATGGTGTACTCGCCATCATTCAGACGCTTGGTCACCTGCGGGAAGAGCGCCCTTTTGATATAACAGTTGTTTCGCTTCCCATGCCCCTCTGACTGGTGGAACCATTGTTTACAAAACGCTTTTGCACACCTCTTTTGTAGGGAAAGGTGCGTCGGAATAGGTTATCCAGTTAAACTTGTGAAAGAAAATCCCGCACACTGTCCATTACGCATGCATATTTATTTACAACGTTTCGGTCATAGACCTTCCTCAGGTGAATTCACCTGGTAGAACCATTGTACCATGTAATCATCAGAGAACTGTTTGCCAATCCAAAAGAGCAGGATAGAGTGCACACTCACCTCCTCAGTAATCTTGGACTTCTTCTTCAGAGTGAGAGACACCAGCTTGTGACGGACACTGCTCCTCTTGTGAGTGTCAATCAGAGCATTCTGCAAAGAGACGAATGGGACGTGAGGGCCTTCTAAATCCCTTGATGGTTAAGACCATGTTGTCATGCTGTCACAACATTTCTTCTTTGTAAACTGCCTGGTGTCTCATGAGTGGCTTAAGACAAGCAAGATTTATAAAAAGTAAGCGTGCCTCCAATATTATAGTTTATGCATGCACACTAAGAACACATTTCATTCCTTCCCACTCCAACCATGCATGCATATTCTAAAGGGTTCCAGAGAATTAGATCCAGCTTCATGTGAGGTGGCTTTACTTTACAATCCTCTTTTTCCCCCCACATGCATTTTTGCTTTCCTTCTGTCCAACTCATTTCCACTGAATCCCTGCTCACCTCCCCCTCCCCCTGCAGGGCTTGCAGCTCCCTCTTGTAGGTCTTCTTGCCCAGAGTTTCGTAGATCTTGGTCATGACTGGGATCTTCTCACTCCCATCGCTGATGGCTGTGTGGTACTTAGGCTCTGGCAAATCTCCCATGAACCTCAGTACTGTGATCCAAACAGCCAAGGCAGCCTACGGAAAATGATCAAGAGAGAGAGAGAGAGAAAGAGGGAGCGAGACAGAGGGAGAGAGGTAGATAGACAGAGAGAAAGAGAGAGAGAGAGAGAGAGAAGGAAGTAAATGAACTATGAGATATAAGAATGAAGTATGTGCTATGTTTGTGGGACTAAGCAAGGAAGGACATCAGTGAGGCAGACACATACCAGTTGATCACCCTCATCCTCGTGGAACAGGAGGGGCTGTTTCAGAGGCCGGCGGACGTATGTGTGTGTGGTGGTGCCCTGGAAGTACGTGGCAGCAAACTTGGCAAATTTGTATTCAGATAAATCATCCAGGTCGTCCTCCGGCAGAGGATTCGCCTCATCGAGATCCTCCTCCTCCAGCCCCTTCTGAGAGCTCTCCAGATCCTGTCACACACACACGCACACACACACACACACACACACACACACACACACACACACACACACACACACACAAACACACACACAGACACACACAAAAACACACAAACACACACACACACACACACACACACACACACACACACACACACACATTTATCAGATTCAGATACTATAGTATAACTACTATACGTAATTCCATTACAACAAAGCTGAAAAAAATCATTTGTAATCAGTCAAATTCAACATGTATCTCGTTCTTGCTGCATGTACCTCAAACCCTGCTGGTGCTTGGCCCTCCTGGCCCGGAAACGAGTTGGTGGTGCCCAGGAAGCCGAACATCTTGTCCACCATGTCCGAGTCGTTGACGGGCTCCTGGCGCGCCTTCTCCATCTGCTCCACCATCTCTTTCTTGCGCCGCGCGTCCTCGCGGTCCTTCTGCTCGCGCTCGGCGTCCTCGCGGGCCAGCTGCGCCAGCCGCTCCTGGTGCTTCTTCTCGGCCTCGGCCTTGGCGCGCTTGGCGCTCATCTGGTAGCGCAGCTTCTCCTCCTCCGCCAGCCGAAGCTTCTCCGCCTCCAGCCGCCGCCGGTACTACGGGAGACAGACGTAAACAAACAAACAAACAAACAAACACAAAACAAAAAAACAACAACACAATCATTCCCACAACGTCCCAGAAATAGTCCACTACCATGAGAATTGGACAACAGATTGGACAGATTGGTTTTGACGAGCGTGGCTTGAGAGTGTATTTGTATGCGTGATTGATTGTGGAGCCTCAACAAGGTATTTCTGTGACCTTTACAATATGTGGAAAGCCAGCGTGACATTTAAATACAAAGGGTAGAGCTGTAATGATGGCTCCATTTCAGGCTCTGACGATAAACGGGGTGATAGAGAGCCGAGTGTGATATCGTGTGTGTGTGTGTGTGTGTGTGTGTGTGTGTGTGTGTGCGTGTGTGTGTCTGCTCACCTCTCCTTTGAGGCGCTTGTAGAGGCGGCGGGCGATCATGCCCCTGGTGTGGGCCTGGAGGGTGATGACGGCCCACAGGCGGTGGCGGAAGGCCCGGCGCACCAGGTAGCCTCGGCAGCGGGCCTGGTAGAGCGTGATGCGCTGGCGAGCCACGTGGTACGTCTGGTAGAGCTTCCGCGAGCGGTACAGGGCCTGGAGACGAGCGAAGCCTGCACGCATCTGGGGGACCGAGAACAGGACTTCATCACACTGAGACAAGAACAGGGCTTCATTACACTGACTGTCCCACCACTGACGAAGGTCCCTAAAATATAGTAATATGCAATCCCAAAAGTAACAATACCAAATACCAAAATGGCAAATACATCTTGCAACATACATTAATATAACAGAGTGTATTGTACTGACACCACCAACAACTCAGTAACTAAACACACTTCATAACAAATTGGAACTGTAAAAACATTTCTACTCAGTGCATAATTGGCAGTATGCTGTCAGTGTTGGTTGTTTTATTGATACTGAGGAGGACGTACCGCTCCATAGTTCTTGCGACAGTGATAGCCCCTCCACGTCTTCTGGATCATTATGGCTGACTTCCTCATTCTCAGGAAATTAGACCTAAGAGAAGAGTGAGGGTACTTCTAAATCACTGACTTCCTCAGAGGGCTGCCACGTGCATTTTAGAGGCCACCAAAACCAAACACAGCCCACTTAGTCCTCTGCTATTCCAGTGCTTACCGGTCCTTGAAGCCCCGAACAACCTTCTGAATGAGGATGACCTTGTCTGTGATGGCCTTATCTCGCTCGATCTCCAGCAGCATGTCATGATGATCCTGAGGAAACACCGGAACAATGAGAAGAGGACACACTTACACTCCCAACCAACACCGACCTCACATAGACTAGATAAAAAATGACCATTTAAAAATGAATCTAAATGAGTGGTAAGTCTATCACATACCAGAAATGCATATTAAACAGATACTGTGAAAACTGACTGTTTTTTATTTTTATTTTCATATTATCTCCCCCTCTCTCCCCCTGCTGCAGTCACTTCCTGCTGGGAAGTGCTGGCACTGGCCTCTCCTCGTCCCTGTCGCTCTGGGCTTTCCTGTTTCACTGGCTGCATGCTCCGATAAAAGCCTAGCAGACTGCCAGAGTAACCGCGGCAACAGAGCGACCTCTGACCTTAACTCCGCAGCTTTCTTTCCGGCATCCCACGAACCATAACAGAGATTTCAACCGCCCATATTGCCTGACATTGCACCACAGTGTTTAACAAGGTCCCCAGACACATTTGCTGCGTGTGGAATAACACCGGTAATGTATTTCCACGAATTTTTATCTAATTGTCTGATTGTCCGTTTGTTTTGCTTCATAGATCTTTGTTGTATGTTTTCCATTCACACCTACAAGGGTCAAAGGGCAAGATAATACTGCATGAGCCCTACTTTAGAGGAACTCTAGTTCCCTACACTTTCATCCAAAGAGATGAGAGCCATGGATATCCTGCTAGCGATGTGTCTGGAATTAGTTCTAATTCCATAGTAACCTTGAGGAAGATCTTTGTCTTTCCCATTTGCCAGTCATCGTCCCTCCCCAGGACGGCCACAGCGATCCTCTGACAGGTTCCCCTCAGGTCCTCCTGGGTTTGGGGAGAGGAAAGACAAGGGCAATAAAGATGTCAGAAACTCAGCAGAATGGCTACGAATGCAAGTTCCACCATTTGTCTTCTAAAGGGGTTCCATGACAAAACTAAGGAGTCTGATTTACAACCATCATCCAGGTCAATTCCTGTTCGTGGATGACAAGCATTCCCACAAGCCTAGCTCCATGAATTGCAATAGTAGTAGTTCTACTGTATACCTATCTACAATATTTCTATTCAATTACAGTATTGTTTGTGATTGTCGGACTTTTTTATTGCATTACTAGGACAGTTTTTAGTAATGAAGGCTACAATGACCTGAGACAGTCATTCCAACAACTAAAACACAAAATACAGGCTATTCACCTGTTTGTACGCAGGTTTCACTCCAGGCATTAAAACTCGGTACCGGTCCACAAACTCCACAAACGTGTACCGGATTGGATAACCTGCCCGACGGATCCGGATGGTCTCCATCATCCCGGAATACCGCAGCTGCCGGACGCACAGCTCCCTGTCAAACAGCTAAACACAGAGAGACGTCAGTTAAGTTGTGCCACAGTTACACTTCATTACATGGATACACATTACCAAACAGACTTGCCAGAACTCTTACCTCGAAGCCTTGCTGACTAACCCCACTTGCACATAAAACTGTGAAACAACTTTGTGAATCAGTTACCTGCAGGCTTCCCTCATATCACAACAAACCTCTCTTCAAAACTAATTTCCACAGACTCTGTGAACTCCGTCCTGCACTACGGGGGCCCAGCGGGCTCACTCACCATGGGCTTCTTGAACTCGTTGGGCTTGATGCAGCGCACGAAGAAGGGCTGGCACACGCTGAGCGTCCGCATCAACAGCTCCAGAGAGCGCTTGAACTGACTGCTCAGAGTCGGGGAGCGCTTCCTCGTCTCCGCCCCCTGAGGTACGGGAAACAGCAGTCAGGGCATGGACACACACACACACACACACACTCAGGCAGGCACACGCACACACACACACAGGCAGGCACACGCACACACACACACAGGCAGGCACACGCACACACACACAGATTCACACACAGACACACACACACACACACCCAAAAGACATTGGCACTGACAGACACATACACTCAGTTACAGTTCCATACACACAACAAGGTGACACATCACGTGGTGGACACGTACACAAGCCCTGTGCCAGAGTGGAAGGAAACAGAGGTTAAAGGAGGATCTGCTTAGCTCTTCCTGGCTAACGGCAACACAATCTCAGCCACTCTCTCTAGTCAGCTGTCCCTGGGCCTTCCTCTTCCTCCTCACAACACCACACATTCTCTCCTCTCCTCTGTTTCATCTTCTCAAATCTGAGTGGCCTCTGTTCTCAAACAGGAAGCATCAGCGGCACAGTGTTTTATTCTTAAACTGACCAAGGTCATCCCTCTCTTTTTTCAAAGAGGGAAAAGAGAACAAAAAGAGGTCAGTCAGACGGCAGTGTCATAAGAACAGCCGTCAGTAGAGCCTTACGCTGCAAAATAGCTCAATGTCACATTAGAGAAGAATATAAATGGACACTGGACATTTGGGGACTTCAAAGCTGACTAAAATGGTTAACATGCTTCAGGCAGACATGGGCAATAGTGACAGGAATAGTCTTGATGACCTAAAAGCATTACAATGAGAGTTAACTACTGCATGACATCCATACAAAGGACTGTAAAAGAGGCACTTGAATCATGCATGATATAGGAAGAAATAAGTAATGGTGAAAATGGCCACGCAGAAAACTGCAATCTCTTGCATTTCTGAGCAAATGAAGCAAAGGAATGAAGTGAAGAAAGGAGTTGATGGACATTCACCAAGCTTTGATGAACACATATGACCCATCTGCATGCTCGCCAATGAACACTGCTAGTCCCGACTAGCAATCAGGGGCTCGCAGAACAGACACTAATTCCAAAGTCATCATCACAAGCCAATTGTGAATTTGGTTGACACTGTGAGTGCCTTTGTTAAACGTGAAATATGAAAACGGTCTGCTCTGTTTATTTGACGAGAGCATAAACAGCATGGAGATGACAAAGGAGACAGACAGAGTGAATGAGAGAGATGATGGCACTGTGTGGGTGAGGGTGGTGTTTGTTCAGGTGACAAGAGAGGTGGCACAGATCTGTGTCTGGACGGGAAACACAAATATAAAATGGCACACGGGCATGGGGGGGGCATGGCTAATGGTTGGGAATGGTGATGGTGATAACGACTACCGTTTCCGCTGTCATTTTTTTACCTTAATAAGAGGAGGGGTGCCTGGCTGGCCCATAGTGCCACCAGGCACGTAGCCACAAAGAAACTACGTAGGGCCATATTAGGTACCAGACAGAGGACAGAGAGGGAGAGAGAAGGGAAAGACACACACACTGCCACATTAGTTTCATATCACCAAATGTTATTAGAAATTTCAATTTGAGAAAGGAATGACTACGTTTGATAAGGGAGGAAGTAAATAGGTAATCAGCTTTAGAGCAAAAAAGTAATTGGTTTGGAAATGCATCTGGACTTGTCATGCACAGAGAAGACATCTAATCTAATTCGGCGCGGTAAGTTTGCACAAGCAAAGCCCCAGGTGAGAGAACCGAGCCTGGGCAGATTTGTGTCTCACTCTGTGCCTCATGAGAAAGATCCTATCAGAATATTACCATAGCAACGTCAGCCTGGAAGATTTGCTTAATGAACTTGTTTTTGGAGGAGTGCACCAGCTGGATGATGTCACCATGCAGAGAGTCCCTGTTTTTCTCAAGGAAACCTGCGGAGACGAATGCAATTCAGAGATTAAGCCTCAGAAACGGAGACAGATGCACAAAACTATGAGCTTGCAGACACCGAAAGTGTCCCAGTGACATCTTAATGCACACATCCATGATGCACATAATGAAAGTCTTACATTATTTGTTATCACAACGACACCTTTTGAAATAGTTTGCAGGCTAACCTCTTGTCTCATAGAAGACCACACCAGCAAAGTGCTGGATGCCAAACTGAGTCTCATAGGTGTTCTTCGGGGGGATGTAGTTGGTGTTGAGTTTGTGCTGAAAGTTGAGTTTGTACAGCATGGTGGAGTCTGTTCCCTGGTCAGAGAGAGAAGGAAGAGATTTCACACAACGTCCCCCACATCAGGACCAGGCTGATTAAAATTACTACAATGTAATGCTCTATTGAGCGTCCTTGAATATACTCGGTGAGAGATTCATTTAACATTCTGACTTTCAGACACTAAACACTTATCGTCATGCACTTATCTCACAGCCATTATATGCACAGGATGTCTCCTTGTGTCTGTCTTCTTGTAAATGTAGCGTCCTCCCCTATCATCTACCAGGCATTGTCTCTAACCTAATGTACCCAGTCTCCTCTCTCTTATCATGAATACCTTGGGGAATTTGCTCTCCTCATCAATGAGGGAGATTATATTCATGGGTTTGATGGCGATCATGTCCAGGGCGTCCTGGTTGTCCGTGAACTCGATGTGCTGCCAATTGATGTGCTCCAGGTTGTACTCCTCCTGCTCCAGCTTGAACACGTGGCGCACAAAGAACTGCTGCAGATTCTCGTTGGCAAAGTTGATGCAGAGCTGCTCAAAGCTGCAGGTAAAAGAGATTTGTGGACTTTCTAGGTTAAACCCACACAAACTACAGGAGTTATCTTTTCTGGATCGAGACATTTATCTACTGTTGCATCGGAAACATTACTCATAGTTGCAGTGACGTTTGCTTCAGCGTTTCAGAGATTGAATTACTAAATGGCACACACCTGTTAACAGTGAAGTTTTCAAAGCCAAAGATATCCAGCAGGCCAATGGATCTGCGCACTATTTTGGGCTGGGAAGACGCCGGCTTGTAGATGGCAGCATTTATCTTCTCCACAATCCACACAAACAGGCGCCCGTAGATTCCCTACGATGGCAGCAAGACATACATTCATTACAATAATTACCCTCCAGCATGCTGGGAGCGATGACAAAGAGGGGAAATATAGGCCAGGGAGACCTGCTGAGAGAGAGGGGGGGGCAGAAGAAAGTGCAAAAGAAAGAAAGAGAGGAGAAGATGATGTATGGCCGAGTGTTCTTACTGACCTTCACAAAGGCATCTCGCACATCCAGAGCCTGCTCCATGCTGAGTGGGGTGGAGACCGTCTCCCCGCGAGTGATGAGGGTTCGGCTGGTCAGACAGTTCATCAGGTCCTTCATGTCAACCTGCACAACGTCACAGCACATTATCACACCAGTGCCCATGACATCTGTGCCATCAGACACCTGAGTCACCATCACCATCTCCCACTCGTTATGGAGAATTACGTCTGAAGACATTATGGAGAACTACATCTTAAGAGTGAGTTCTGCAGACTGTCAGAAGGGGGCGCCAGCGTCCACCTCTTGGGGAGGATTGTCATGGGACCAGGTTCACGAGGATCGCCACGGAATCCTATTCTCCCGCTTAAGCTGCGCGTGTGTCCCCACCATGCATTACAGTGTCATTGACCTATGAGTCACCCGTGGGGCAAGTCATGGTTACGCAAGCGGCTCTGAGCCCTGCTCTGTGGTCAGAATGCCCAGTCACAGACCAGATGCAGGACCACGGAGGACCATGGATTGAGGGGCCCTCAAAGAAATCTAGGGTGAAGTTGAACTATGTCACTGAAAGCTAGCATTGACTAAAAAAAAATGCTTCACTGGTGATTTTCAGAACAAGAATGGTAATGATGGTGCAAAATCATAGACCTCTCTGTGCACAAGACTACAGTACAGTTATGCAAATAACTCATCCTATGAATTATCATATTTTCTGACAATAAACTTCAAAACATGTTAAAAAAGTTTTTGAGTGTAATTCTATATCTTCTACCACACTTTTGGGATTAAATATTAGGTCACACCTTTGGTAGTCAACTTTTTTTTATGAAGGTGGTAGTGTTTGAGGCATTGGATCATAACTGATGCTGTAATATGAGGACATTTAGAGAGTGAGGCTGACCAGGAGTCCTTGCACTTGAATGTTGAATATAATAACATATTTATTATCTGAGTGACCAGTGCCACCCTCGTGACCCTCCTGCCCACCCCATGGTGCGCTGGACTCACCTCCAGCAGTATGGCAGCAGTGTTGAGATGTGGGCAGCGCACCACCTCACAGGCATCCAGGTTGTCATATGTGCGTGCTGTGGGAACACCGGGGACACGCGCATTAGCAGGATTATGGAGACAGGGCCATGGGAATTAGTACACAATGTTTGATAAAGGAGGATCATGGACAACTCAGTCTCAAATTCTGATAGATACAGTACATTAAAACGCTTAAGTATGCTTAACAGGAAGAGGCACACACACACACACACACACACACACCTTCATAGCGCAAATTGCCCATGTGCAGTATGGCACCCAGCAGTTTGGAGATCTCCCAGTACTCAGTGTCAGTGAACATCAGGACCTTCATGGCAGAGCGAATGTTGCTGTACTCCTTCTGGTCATTACGTCCATCGCAGACGGTGCAGTTCCCCTGTGGAGGAGGACCAGAGGATGAGTGGAGGGGGAACGTGACGACGGAACATCACACAGAACACGCCGGTTCCACACAGAACCCGTCACACAGAACCTGCGCTGTCCTTACAAAGGTGAGGTAGGTGTAGTCTGTGGCTTTGGTGAGGCCCAGTTTCTTCTTGTGCTCAGGAGACATGCCCTGCAGCATGCAGTAAAACACATGGTAGTTCCTCTCATCCTGGGACTGAGGACCACAGAGAGGAATACAAGTGTGAGCGTCAAAAAACAATTTAGCAGTATACAAGTGAAGACAAGGGCAGATCATGAAGCTACTGTATTCTGTGTTTAGTCCGACAAAAGAATGGGTCTGTTACCTGACGGCATACTCTGGACTTCTCCAGCAGGTACTGCTCAATCTTGGCCCCCTCGATGGCGCCCCTCTTATTGAAGTGGATGTCGATGTACTTCCCAAAGCGGCTGGAATTGTCATTTCGGATGGTCTTGGCGTTCCCAAAAGCTGCAGACAAGAGCATCATGACCAAAATGAACCAATCTTCAATGTTTTCATAAAAAGTGCTACAGCTCAAGCCAGGGCACAGGTCTCTTGGTGTGGACACTTGATGTTCTGACCACAGGTCCCTCTAAACTCCCTTCAAACCGGCCCGTGTCTTACCCTCCAGGATGGGGTTGGCCTCCAGAACCTGCTGCTCGATCCAGGAGTGCTGACCGCTGATGGCGGCCAGGAACTGCAGGATCAGCTTGGTGCTCTCCGTCTTCCCAGCTCCCGACTCCCCACTGCCAACGGAAACATGCCCAGTGGAAGGGAGTTATTAATGGATATGGACCCTCAACACACACCTCATACGGCACGGGTTCCACATTTAGGTGTTCCACGCAGCATCAGCACAACTCCAGTCACCACCGCACTACTTCAGAAAAGGGAAATGCAGATGACTGCTGACTAGATACTCTAAAGGTGCAGCTGTCAGCATTTCCTCGAAGGAAAAATCACAGTGGGTAGTATTTTCAAACTGTGGTGTAAAATGAGAAATGAAAAAAAAAACATCTGCACAGAAACATCAAGAAATCATCTTACAAAAAGTTATATTCAGGCACAAAAGTACTTATAAACACTTATACTTAAGTACTTCTGTTCTTATAAGCAGAGGGCAGAAGGTTGGCATAAAAAGATACTAATTGCATTTCTTTCATGTTTGTCAAGTTTTTATGGCAAGGGCGTCTGATGTTCCTGTCAATTTATTCGGCTCTTTCTCAAGCAGCTGTCTGTGTGCACGGCACATACCTGATAATGCAACACTGGTCCTTGTTGTTACGCTGCATATTAAAGTAACAGTTGTCTGCAATGGCGAAGATGTGCGGCGGCATCTCGCCTATCTTCTTGTTGGTGTAGAGACGGATTTGATCGGCCGTGTAGATGGGCAGCAGCTGGTACGGGTTCACCGCCACGAGGATGGACCCTGTGTACGTCTGAATTGTGGAGAGGGAAATTAGATATGAGCAGTGCGGAACGCTACTGAGATGAGAGCATTGACTCAACGTAGTTCCGACTGACAACAAAACAATGTTGATGCATGGCGCACAGTTAGAAACATGACTCTAAACATGGAGAGGAGTGTTTTTTTAAGCAGGCCATAGTTGTTTATGAGGCAAAACAAGCCGTATCATCATTTAAAACACTCGTGATAAACAGGGATGCAGCCAGCTTACCAGGGGGTCATTTCTCTCCAAGAGTACACAATGCTACATTATGCAGATTTTATGCAGGCGACGAAAACACATTGCTGAATGTTAATGGTCTAAGCTCAACAGCAAACATGACAGCAGTGCTGAGATAGCATGCATTCCATCAACAGGCCGCATTCATGGCCTTAATGACGCTCACGTGCCTCAACACGGGGTGACCATGGCAGATGAGAGGGGAGGGGGAGACACAGTGAGGAAGATAAAGAACTGATCAAGATGCTGAGAGATAGAGAGCTAACAGGGGCAAGACGAAAGAAAGATGGAGATGAGGGGGTGGGGAGGGGTGGGGTGAGGTCTGCTGACTTTGTATCACTTTTCAGATGTTAGGTTGACAAAGGCGGTGGGTGTATCAGTGTCCTGTTATCATAGGCGCTGAGGCCATGTTGAAATGGAGTAGCTGATGCTGAGACACTCTAATGGTGAGGAGATGGGTGGTGGCCAGCCATGCGTGAAGGGCCCATACTTACCCTGCCTCCACAGTTGGTCTTTACAAAGGTGGAAGCCGAGGGAGAGAAGAGAGAGAGAGAGGGAGGGAGAGGGAGAGAAGAGAGAGAGGGAGGGAGAGAGAGGGAGGGAGAGAAGGAACACCAGCAGCGGGGCCACAATTAGAGAGGAAGAAAAGACACAGAGAGGGACACAGAGAGAGAAAGATAAACAAGGATAGGCTTTCTGGACCCCCTGCCAACTGGCACCCAAAACCGGCCACGTCTTGTTTGTCGTCTGCATTTTTGGACAACCGGTCATCAGAAACAACAAATGCATCAAAGGGGAGAAGCACCTAAGTGCTTCATTGTCCAAGAGAGAGAAAAGACAATCTCTGGACGATGGGGCTGATTATATAAATGACATTTAAGAGAAGCTTGGCGGAGAGGCAAAGTTATTAAATATTCCAGTACAAATCCTCCCTAATGGAGAATGCCATTGTTATGGGGACTGCAGACTTTTCTTTTATAATACCATCACAATTAAACTTAACAGATCTTAAACGCAACTAGAATGCATTTCCCGGTGGGAAGTGCGAAGTGTGCTTGCTCAGACGCGCCGCGACAGCGCCCGGCAGGAGACGCGACCGCTCGTCCTCAGGTCAAAGCGCCAAAGTTTGGCCAAGACACGAAGCTGCTTCGAGTTTGGCGGCGTTGCCCTCGATTGCCGAATTCTTACACTGACGTGAAGGGTTGCCTAGGTTCATCAGTGGTATGTCCCAGAGCACCTCCAATGTAAAAATGTGGATGTCATCCCAAAGACATAAAGAGATACCGTATGAGACAAAATGCATTTTTGCTAATTGCGACGCCCCCTAGTGGCCAAATTGCACCAAATTTACTGAGGTTACTTTGGATGGTGTCCAAAATCATCCCACCAAATATGGTCTTGACACCTCAAAGCGTTTCCGAGATTTGACCTCACTTCCTGTTTGGAGGCTTCGCCATCGAATTTCATTGGCTGCCATGGGCGAACGCTTTGATGTATGGAAATGAAATGTACACCTCTAAGGTCTGTAGACCTTGTGTTGAATTATGTATGAGTTGTTCACGAGTAGCCAGCATGAAACACGTAACCACTGAAAGAAGGAAGGAGCCTAAGGAACTAGGCATGTTTCTGGAACAAATACGAGTAATGTTAGGAGTATTGCGGGAACATCTGCTGTTTACTCACTGTTGAGTAAGTTGCAATGTGTTATAGCCTCAAATTGATGGTAGAATAAACAGGACGAATCACCTGTTCAAATGGTGTAATAGGATGAAATTTGGTGTTGATATGTCAAAGCAACCAGGCTGTTACTGGTTAACGTTTCTGAATATGAAATCGATTTTGGATTGGTTGCATGTGATAAAAGCTATGCCATTTCCTGTCCAGACAGCATTCATATTCAGAAATACTGTACACCGGCAACAAGGCACACACACACGGACACACACACATACATACACCTCTTTCAAACAGAAGCATCAGTCCGTTACATCTGCCTCTTGTCCACAAACTGCATGTTGCTGAGTTGACCCACAACGGCAACAGCAACGAAGACTTTCACACAAACACACACACACAACACCCCCTCAAACCCAAATATCTGTGTGTTACGTCTGCCTCTTGTCTACAAACTGCATGTTGCAAAGTTCACCTACATCTACCCACAATTCTTTGATTTATAAATAATCCCTGCATTAAAAAACTGCAATGTGTCAAATCTTAATATATTTATATATATATATGTATGTATACTGTATGGGCAATTCCATGCAAAACTGTCAAGTTCATAACCCCACACAGCGTCAAACTATGATGTGGATGATGATTTCTTAAAAGTTTACCATTTCGCTCTTCTTGTTTGTACAACATATTCAATGATATTGTTAACTTAATCATTTGCATTATATAAATGTAACCTATTTTTCCACCCGTATGTCTCAACATATACTGGAGTCACATTCATAAACATAAACAGGATCCTAGGTTCTCAATTTGCTGGACTCGCAGTCTACCATAAAGTTAAAGAATAGTAATAACAGAAGAAAAGGTAAGAAGATGTTGATAGCGTGATTAACTGTGGTGCCTCCACTGAAGAATGTCTTTACCACTGCCCTGGTGGAAATATGTAAATCCTCAGAAATGTCAAGTGACTACAGTTACTTCTTCCTGCTTTGATATAGCTTATCCTAAATGAAATACTATGCATAATGCAACAATCACAAAACATTTATTGTATCCTTTGTTTTTAACTCTTAGAATTCAGTTCAGTATGACATAATAAAATGAAAGTACAAAAATAGTTTTTAAACCCCTTTTTAAAAGTTCAACCTATCACTTTCAATGAAATCTCAATTAAGGATTACGTAGTTCTAAATAGTAACTGTGTGGTAATAATTCACCTATACCACCCATAGCCTAAATTAATTAAATGTTTACCATGAACAATAGTTAAATGAAACACACAGTAATACTTTCTATAACACTTTGTGTTGGATGTAATTAATTGGACCTAGAATTGTTAACTGCTATAAGTGGGCCAAACTTCCCAGTTTAAGTCTCCACACATAAGCTTGAGTCGAAAAACGTAGCTCCCACTTTCCTTAGCTGTAGTGGAATTCTGGGATTTCTCCCTAAAGCGGAAACTATTATTTTTACCTAATTATAATTACTATTATTATTGGGGAGGTTATAGGTTTGCACTGATTCGGGTAGGTAGTGGCAATATACTGGATGGTATATCGGTTAGAATATAGGACGGAGAAGAGATGGGGTTTAACTTTGTATTGTTCCAGCAGAGACATTCAGGATTTCCATACAGAGAAATATGGGTATGGCTATTTATATATATATATAGATAGTCTGAAATAAGAAAAAGACAAATACAATTTAGGTTCTAGTCTTACAAATAATATATCTGCAGCATACAGAAATGCATCAACACTAAGCTCATTAAACTGAATTGTAAGCCAGGACACACATACAGCAACGCTAACCCCTTCAAGATAGAAAGGGAACCTTTTTGTTCGTGACTACAGTTATTATGTGGTCAATTACGCCATCTAGCGGCGTAAAATGGTACGGTGTAATAGCGTTAAAAACTTCCATTTGAAAATGCAACATCCTTACAACAGTATAACGCTAAACGGTAGATTCCTAAGCGAAACACATGAAGTATTATAATTTCAAAGAACACTTACACTATATTACTTCATGGAAATTATGTCAAGAGCAAGTTTAACTATATTAGCAAACCTCTTGCATACCAGTGTGAATTAAATACAAACTTACTTTTCATCAATGACTCGCAACTCTGAATGTCAAAGACTGGATTACTCAGGATAACTGCAGGAATTGTCAAAAGGTAAATTAATTATCTCTGTTTAAGTGCACAACGAACTTGCACGTCTCTGCAGGTACTAACAAAAATAAGAAACTTAACAGGAAGGCACGCGAGTTTACCACATGAAATATCGCAACAAATGCTAAATCACAGCGAACACACAAATGTCCCGTCCTTTTCTACATAATCACTCAAACTATAATGAATTCTACATGCTAAAACAGATGTAAACTTGTGCACATTCAAAGGATACACAACGAATACAAAAGCAGTAGCCTAGCCTACATATAAAAATGCAAAGCGAAAGTAAACAATAGGCCTAATCTCCATTACATCTTCTTAAGACGTTAAACAACATGTTTCAGGCACGTTACAACATGCTGAACAGTAAATATTGTAGACTACTGGCCTCACTAATTCGAGCTAGCTCAGCTATCCAGCAAGTTTACAATCACTAGGCAAGGACGAACAAAGAATGCAGGAAATCTTCACTTTTTTCTCCTTTCCTTCATTTATGCTGTAAAACTGTCAATACAAAAATAAACTATTTTCATTTGTCTTGTCTAGCCACGCATATAGCGAATTGCCGCCATATCAAAAAACAAAGAAATCTTTCTCACATATCTTATTTTCTGTACTTATGTCTAAACACATATTTCACTAGAACAATGTATACTTACAGGCATTGCCTTCGTATGGGTAAGAAATAACTATAGCAGGTGAAAAACATAAATTGTCCGGAGACAGCAACCAGTGTGAATCATCTCAGTGACTTCTCTCGTTTTAACGCTAAGCAGGAAGTATTTACTAGCCTACTTTCACTCCAAAGTAGATTCTGATAAGGCCAGTAGATGGCGCTCTAACATAACAAATGACTGGTAAATACTGAGTGCAATAACATAAACGAAATCTTGGTCGGCTCAGACCGTGACAATATTATTGACTAAACAATAAACATGTAGGAATGAGGTGTCAAACTCACTTTATGGTCAATTATCATCACACGCACGCCAAAGATAGCACAATGTCTCTCTCGCTCAGAAAGTGCACGGACATAATGACTGGTGCATACGTGCAGGAGCGGTCTTTATTACAGGAAGTTACCCAGAATGCTCCGGTCAATTATGGTAAATAACAAGAAATAAAATCGAATTACTCTCAAAACATCACAAATATATCAAACGATATCCTGTAATCATTACAATCTCCTAAATAGCAATTCATTACGAAGAGAAACTATTACAAATTGTCAAAAACGAAACACCGTCACAGTGAAAAGTCGTGTGATTGCAACATTATATACCACCTGGACACTGAATATCATTAACAACGAACAAGTCCGTACTTGCCTCTCGAGGCCATGGCGTCGGTAAGATATACTGTCTCGGGATGAGACAATGCTGCCGACAACCCAAATCTCACCATTGCGGACAATCTCAGACAGGTCCGACAAAGATATCGGCGCAATGATACCATACAACTACGCTGTCATCAAACTATGGAAATGATGGATCCCGTCCCAGTTACTTTTGCAAGAATTGGCATACTTTGATTTTTTTTTAAAAAATATCAACATTGTATCTTAAATCACTCTGGAATGTCCTTTTGACATTACTTAAGCAATTTAAGATGAGCTATTCTGCTTAATAGTATACATTCGTCAACACACACGTTTTTGCTAATTATAGAGCCATCGACAGTCCGAATAACACCAAATTTATTGAGGGTGCTTTGGATGGGGTCTCAAGTCATCCCACCAAATATGGCTTTCATACGTCACAGTATTTCCAAGATAGGCACACTTCCTGTTTGGCGGCTTCGCTCGCTGAATTTAATTGGTTATCACAGGCGAACGCTTGGACGTATGAAGGCGAAATCAAAGCGGTTGATTCGCCTTGGTCTGTAGATCACGCGTGCCAAGTTTCATGACGATCGGAGGAACTATGCGGCCAGAGTCGCTTTACTTTGACTTTGGACAAAATTCAAAATGGTGGAAAATCCATCATGGCGGAAAATTACATCACATGGTGCGTTGGAATCAGCTGAGTCAGAGGATTCCAATGGTATAAGTTTTATCAAAATCGGCCATACGGATCAAACGTTACAGGCATTAACGTGTTTTCCAACTTTGACCAGTTGGTGGCGCTAGGGCGTGAGAGTGGCGAGCATGAAACCTGGTGGTGTCAATCAGGGTAGTCTCCTCTATCAGCGTACCAAATTTCATGACTTTATGTCTTACGGTTTGGGCTACAGGTGGAAAAATGTGTGGGCATCAGCGCTCAAAAGTCGCTTTTCCATTCATTCCTATGGGAAAAAATCGACCGGAAAAACTGGAATAACGGGAGAACGACAAGGCGTATCAAAAAGCTGTATACAAGCCACCATCCTCCCATCAGGACGCACGCGTGAGAGGTGGAACGGCGTCTCTAGCTCCAAATCCCTAGGACAAGACAGGGAGACAAAAGTTGGCGTTAAGATATATGATAATAATAATAGGAAGAACAATAGTGTGCTGCTTTCAGCAAGCACACTAATTACGTGATAAATGTCACAACTCCCTCTACCGGTTGTGAATCAAGAATTCTGTGCTGCCGAGATGTGAACTTGCAGTACAATGAATAACACATAGTGCACACAAAAGAGAGTGCAAAACAGACTCAATAATGGACAGAGGGAGGAGGTGAAAACTTTGATGTACTTTGCGAACATTAAAACATTAAATGGGCATTTAAATCTGAAGCAAAGCAAACGAGCAGATGCCAACAGTGAGCAAAATTAAACTACATATGGCCCTTACCAGAGGAATAATTTCAACCTTACAGTTTCAAAATAGGCAGCCTTTAGGAACAAAATGGATCTATGTCTGAATATTATGTTACGCTATTGCTTCCCTTTCGAGCTCTAAAAGGGATCCATAATAATTCTCATTGTGTTCCCAAAGCAGATTCGAAATGTAACCCTCTGAAGCTTCAACAAGGTGGATAAAGCTTCAAATGGACACAGGCCAAAGGACTACAAATAGACTTTAGGTGTACACTCAAGGCATACAATCATTTGTATGTCTTTTTATACAGTATCTCCTTCTTCAGTAAGTTGCTGTTCAAACCAGGCATGGTGGGCTGTAGAGTAGGTGACTGCATCAAGGGCAGACTCACATAGATCAGATGCTCCCTGTAGCGGATCAGCAGGTTACGCAGGATCCCAGCCTCGTTGAGGTCGCCCAGACGGATCATGTCCTCCACCCCATGGATAGAGGTGGGGTGCATGGGCTTGATGTTAGTAGCATTCTGTGGGGATATCCAGTGCTCCTAAGATGGAAGAGTTATGGGTCTATTAAAACCATGGGTGTCAATAACAATGGAGACACAGACCAGGATCTGCTACAATGGTCCAACAGTAAATACTGTACAACTTACATATCATACAATAGTGCAGATTAGTAGAATGGTGAACCCACAACACAAAGCATTTTGTTTACTAACATCAAAGACCAGGTATTTCCTGTTTTCATTACTCTCATATGTCAGGAGCAATCTTGATGGGTAACTCACATTCCCTTCATCATCCAGAACTTGAATCTGACCCGAGTCGCATAGCTTGACCACGGCTCCAATGGGAACCACAAACTCCCGGCCGGTTTTGAGGTCCAACCACACATAGTCCCCCTGGAAGAAACACCCACGTTAGAGATTCTGCCACAATTTGCCTGGATGTGATTGAGGATTAGAGCGATAGTAGCATTCTATCCTCTAAATCATACAAAACTCAAAGTTGATTTAAAAACAGGCACAAAAGTTAGACATAAATCAAAAAGTTAATAGCATCTCTCAAAGGCAATCAGATTCCGAACTAAGCTGCTGTTTATATGTAAATGCAGACATTAGACAGCAATAGAATTGGTGATAAGCTCATTGTTAAAAGGATTTTTCCCTTGTGTGAGAGTAGCTCTGCTATTCAAAGATAGCACCCACATAATAAATTAAAAGATACCAAGCAGAAACACACACACACACACACACACACACACACACACACACACACACACACACACACACACACACACACACACACACACACACACACACACACACACACACACACACACACACCATACCGGTAAGAGAGTAGAATGTTTAAACACAGTGTTGACATTCCGCAAAAGAGCCCATTTTGCTTGGTCCTTCTCATAGAGCTCCACATAATCCCGTCGTCTGTACATCCTCCACAGGGCGAGCTCTCATCCATAAATACCGCCAACAACCCAAGTCAAGTCAGACGTGTGGCCCCCGCCAACACTGCAGTCCTAACACTGTACCCACTGGCAACAGCAACTTCCTCAGCAGGTGTGTGTGGAGTGTGAGCTCCTGTGTGCAGCTGTTTGTATGAATGACCACACACACACACATACACTCTCTCTCACACACACACAAAAGCAGCTCTCCCTCCAGCCAACAAAAGAGCAGGATATTATAAAAATACTGTAGCTTCCAGAGAGTCCTGCGAGGGAGTTAAAAATAAAATAACACAAACAGTGGGAAGGCCACACGGTCCTCGCCTCAGTCTGGACTGTCTGAGTGACCTCCTCCTCAGGAGCACGCTGGCTTACGTGACGAAACCAGACCTGAGGGCCGACTCCCCCCTGCTCCCCAACGCTCCTCGGCTGTGTGCGGAGGAAACCGAATCTTTAAGGCCCTGGGTTGGGTAGCCGACCGTCTGCACTCAGCTTCCAAGTTCCCGGAAAAGCCCCATGATGTTCACATGTCTGTGACTGTGAGCACACACTGTTGCATCCTTCTGACCATGTGTGTATCTAGCCTTCCTCCCTGTCTCTTTATGTCTCTGTCTGTCTCTACTTCCCTCACACTCTTTTGTTGTTTGCTGTCCTTGATACCTGGGGCACACTCGTCATTCCTCAGCACATGTGCTTGGCAGGCCTAATCTCACCTAATGTGGGCTTGATATCATCTAGGGCTGATAGGATGATGTGAAAGGATGCCTGGAGATGCGTAGGGGGGGTTGCTCTCTGAAAAAAACACAGCTTTTAATTAACTAAATATCTTCAATGAAGGATCAACAGAGCACTATGAACCCTACACCACAGCGCCACAGCTGTCATGTCCAAGTGAGACATTGCCAGCCAACTCCACCCAAGGGCTATCCTAGCAACCAGCGCTGAATTATTCATCAATGGACTACATTTGAGTTTGCTCTCTCTCTCTCTCTCTCTCTCTTCATATCTGCAGTTAGTTGTCTCTCTCTTCATATCAACAGTCATTTTTGTCATAAACCTTTTGCCGTCGCCAATGCTTAGTAAAAAGCTGACTTTTACACAGGTTTACAGTAATTTGTACTAACACAATACCTGTCATCGTTGTATGGAAAGTGTGTTAAAGCAAATGAAGAAAAGAGGTGTCACCAACTGACTTCAACATGTTTCATATCAGTGAGCAGGGGTGTAGTGGAGGCTAAACACAAGTAAACACCGTTTACGCACCTCTGAAATGTCAGAAATAGGGTTTATCCACCTCTCATAAGCGGTTATCTACCTCTCAACAGAGTTTATTCACCAATTATTTACATTCAAAGATCACACTGTATTATCCACATTCACAATATCCTCAACACTCTAGGAACCAATTAATACCACTGGTATTATTATAAACATTACAACCTCCACCATTATCAAACCTGTTCTGAATGCCTTCTATAAATATCTGATCATAGAATTCATAGTCTGCCCACCTGTTATTTTACCACTACATCCCTGTCAGAGAAAGATGATGTTTCATTTGCCAACTCTTTGGCAGATAAAGTGCAGGCAGGCGGGAGGGTGGTTGTCCCAGCAGGCAACATTTATTACTGATGGAGCCGCACGCGGGTGTGGATATCGGGCCACGCGAGCACTAACCACCTGAGATAAATTATTCATAACGCACAACATGCTTATCTTCTTGTTCACGCGTAAACGCAGACTAGAAAAGCATTCCGGAATAATAATTACTCACATTCCTGTCATGTTTTCAACAGAGTCATTATGAGAGTGCCAAAATGAAGCTAAACCGCCCTGAGAAATAACTGCGCTTGGTTTCATACACACACACACACACACACACACACACACACATATACACGTGCACACAGTATTATTTTATTGTCAGCACATGGCCACTTCAAAAGTAATCTTAATAAACTGGCAACTTAAGTATTTCCCACTCACAGTCTCCCCTGAAGGCCGGAGAGCATATGTATAGTCTACCTCAAACTTGCCAGTTCAAATTTTATTCTCAAGGAACAGATTGCCCCCTGCTGGTGTTAGCATGATTCGTTATTCTTTTACATTTTGCACTGCCCAGTGCATCATTAGTGTTAATTATAAGTGAAGGAAACATTTAATGCCTACCGGTAGATGAACATGAAGTGAAACAACTTCACTCTGAAAAGAGTTTAGACATGGGGTGTTAGAGTAGTATATAGCAAGAGGTCATGTAAGGGAACCTTTAGGATGATGGGATGAGAATCCTCTGGTGGCCAGGCAAAATCACTGACACTGCATGGCTATATTATGGGGCCAGTTTAAATAACAGTCTTTTGGTTGATCTCGGAGACCAGCAAGGCTACAACACCACAGCACATCAACGGCACAGGATCCGAGAGTTAGATGCTCCAACAATCTCTCTGAACAATCGACAACCTACAGTATCTCTCTAAATAGCACGCATGACTTTGCAATGCATGATGCAGAGCACTGGTGTTGTCCCATATGCAAGGCCTTTTGTGAGAGGCCAGTGGATGAAGGAGCTGAGGACTAAAAGGAACTAATCTCATCGGAATGTGTTCCACAGCACAGACTGAATGAACTCATTAGCCAGGCCCGCTCATATAGAGTGATCATGGGGAGGACTGTTATTCTCAGATATGGACATCATTCCTGCATGTATTCATCCATACCAGGGGAATGTACAGAACAGGCCCGGTATTGTTCATAGGGACTCAATCAAAAGTTTGTTATTGGGAGGCCCATGACTTTTGCTGTTCAGCTGTAACATCATGACAAAGCTCTTTATTTATATGGACCAAAGCTTTTGTTGACTCGTAAAGTTATCAAATTTGTCAACCCAAATGAAAGCTAGCAATATTGTTGGTTGTTGTGTTTTTTTTAAATGTAAAACAAAAGATTGGCTTCATATCCAAACATAAACCATAATAAAGCCAAAAATCAAACCTTTAAGTCAAATATTTTACTCTTACTCAAATAAAAGATCCAAGCCTGAGAAAAATAATAGTGTGTTTATATGATGCAGGTTCCATAGATTCCATATCTAAGCCATTAACAGCCCTTGGTTAGGCTAGCCCACCCAGGTGGCATAAAGGCTTTACTGTAGCCTACCTTAACGAGGGTGCCACAGTTGAAGCCCAGCCTATGTATTCTCCTCTCCCAGAGCTCCTGCGCCCCATGTCGCCCAGCAATTTGGTTCACCTCCATAGCAACCACATCTCAGGATGTCAACACCCCAAATCTCAGCTTGTGCCAGGGACTCAGTTCTGCTCTGCGCACCTCACTGCTATCTGTCCCACGACACTTATGTCAACATTCTAAGCGTGGCTTCCTCCTCCTGAGTCCTGTGGAGAGCAAGGCGGGTATGGCGCGGCCAGAGAATGCTGAGAGGCCAGCTGATAGAGGAAAAAAGGGGGGAGGATGGATCTCATGATCATGGATGGATGGCTCCATGATGGATCTCATAAATGGCCCGTTTTTGGCTGCGGCGTGGCAGTCCTGAAAAGGAGGCGTTGTCAGGGGTGATTAGCCGCTCAGAAAGGCTGACGAGCCGAGCCCCGCTCTCACTAGAGATGAAGAGGAGTCCGGCGAGCACACTGTTCCTGTGATCGCCACCGACCAGCCAGGCGGAAAATAGGCTGGGTTGTTTGTCCCAAAAAACAAATCTCTTGGTGACCGAGTGTGATTATGTGTGTGTTGTTTGTTGGCTACAGGTCGGATGGTCTCTGCATAACGATAAAACTTTCTATTTTTGTATGAGGAGATTTGTACCTCCATAATCACACATCCTGAACTTTGAAAAACAGTTTTTTTCATACACTGAGCTCACTTATGTTGACAGTCTGCCCAAGAGTTTAGCAAGTATCACAAAGCAACTCATAATCTCTCAGGGAAATATGAGAAACTGACTCCTAAATCATAACCTGTGGTGACATGAGCAATGGACAGCATTTCTTTCAACAAGAAGGATAAAGGTCTATTCTATTGAGGTACTTCTATTGAGAGGCCCAAATACCTCCAATTTTAAGAGGATCTGATGATTCTAAGTTATGGTTGACAGAAAGGTTTGGTTTCAATGAATGGGTATGGGTTGTAGCAAAGACTGCTGGGAGGCTCTGAGCAGCTTACTGGTAATTGGTTAAGTGTTTAGGTTGGCCCTCTCAGTAAGGCCAGGTCTATTTCTAGGCCAGTGTGTGTTTACATGTGGAAGTGCTCCTGTGTTATTGTCACGCTGCCAACTTTCACCATCTCTTGATAGTTCACCCCAAGGCCTTGAGCCAACACAAGCATGATCATGTAGCCTATGTGGTCACTGGTTTTAATAAAACTATACAAAATGCTCATTCTGTCCACTATCTCTACCTGAACATCCGATCAATTGATAGACTAGGCTACATTTAACTTTTATCAACGTAGAACACACACACACAAAACATGTCTGACCTGCTGCAGAATGACCATGACTGTGGTTCAGTAGTCTAATCCTGGACATCAGACGTCAGCATGCGAGGACCCTGGAAGATAGGAAAAGAAAGGATTGTGGATGAAGAATGGAACATGAGCTTCTTTTTCATTTTATAGTTTATGGTTAAATGGTTACAGTAGCCTACATATTACTGGGCATCTCAGTCCAACCAGAAACAATGTCCTTAACTCATGTTTGGGAAACCCCCAGTTTTGCTGTTTTGGTCAACTAAATCTTCAGTTCAAATCTGAACAGGAAGGTTATGGGTTCGATAATTCCCTATTACAAACTGAATGCATTGACTATACTTGACCTGGGCACGGTTTCTCCGATAACGATGGGTTCACGCACTTATTTTCTCGATTCATCTTATAGACTTCCTCTGATTGTTCGTTTTTTGTTTTCAAACATGCTCGAAGCGTGAGCGCGCGTGTAGGCCTGTCCTTGAGGGGAGCTGTCCAGGTTAATAGTTCTGAAATTTCTTCAAATTTGGTGATGTCAGATGACTGCACGTCACAGCGACTTAAACTTCGGATCTAGCCTATGCTACATTAAGCTAATTTACTTCAATGCAAAAATAGAAACACTTTGACATCTGCATGTAAACAACAGGCTATACACCACACAGACATACATAATATGAATGATCTCACATTAGATTATTGCACTTCATGTTTGTTGCATGATGTATGGCTACTCAGCACATCTGCCATGCCTGTTCTTTGCTACTTGTTTGTCCTGCCTGCCTCCATAGTGTTATGGGGTGTCATCATGGGCTTGGATTTTCTCTCTAATTTTCTCTGGTTTTACCTCATACGACTATTAAAAGATAGCTTACATACTCACATTATTATGAGTATGAATTGTAGGCCTGTGTTATTTTGCATGCTAAAATCACATTAATTACAATAAATACAATTAAGAATGAGGTAAGTTGGATAATTATATTCTTAGTAGCCTACTTTCCCTGTATGTGCTGCTGGTGACCTAAGCCAGAAGTACCTGTTACGCTCTTAGCCAGTAACGAGTTGGGTAGGAAGTCTGAATCACTTGTAGATCCATGAGCTCTACGACCTTTAGACGTAGCCTACAATGCTTCCGGGAAACCGGGCCCTGCTCCATATTTTTCTTTGGGTTATGTTGGTCAGCGTAAGTACCCTACAGTGTGATATAGACCTACCTGATAGTTTTACCTACACAATGTATGAAAGAAGCTTACATATTTTACATTGGATATTATTTTCCTCAAGTAGCCTAACAAACTCGGACAAAGTTTACACTGAAATTGTTTTCCTCACACAATATCCTTTCAGTGTCACTAATGTCATCTTCTAGAATCGCCTGGAAGGTGGAATCGAACCACTCTGCCGCTAAGCAGCTACAGGTTTGAAGCCTGCACCCCGGACCACCGAGGGTCATCCTGGCAGAGAAAGAAAGGAGACTGTCTCGACTATATAACCAGGATTTATACCCGAGCAGCTCAGTCATGGTTGGTACAGATTGTTTTGATTTTTAATATCCCCGAAAGGCATGCATGTACCCCATCGACAATTATGTAGCCTACATCACCGACAATTGAACATATTCTGAATTACAGGAGGATACATCTCTAAAGTTTGAGTTTTATATCGTCATATCGATCGGCGCAAAGCATCATTGAAAATGAATATGCTAATATTCTAAAATTCTATTGGTGCTTCAATAATAAGGGCGGAGAAGGCAGGAAGTATGGCAGGCCAGTCCAATATTTACTGTAAGGAGCAGTGGAGCAGGTTTTCCGGTGTCAAACAATAACAACTTGATGTGTGCATGCAACAATACTTTTCTCTGCGATTCTTGTTGATTTGAATTATTTGAATGTTCTCTGTCAGACCTGGCATGCAAATTATATTGTAAGCTATGTAATGTCACTTTTTAAATGTCATTCATTTGTGTTTTAACACAGGTAATATTAGAACCAATGTTTTGTCATCAACCAATTACAATCTAACTGAATGATCTGCCCGAAAAGAATGGCAGGTTACACACGTGTAGCCCCTAAACATGTTACGCGCCATCGGCACACTGTGTCAACGCTTGCAGATATCTGCATCGGTCGCCCTAGACGCCTGGAAGGTGGAATCGAACCACTCTGCCGCTAGGCAGCTACAGGTTTGAAGCCTGCACCCCGGACCACCGAGGGTCATCCTGGCAGAACGAGTAGGGAAATCGTTCCGAATATATATCCTTGATATATCCATGTGTATCTTAACCATGGTTGACAGAGCTTGTTTGGATTTTTGTAGGCTACCCCCGAAAGGCATGCATGTACCTAATCGCATAAATGTATGTATAACACTTATAATTCAGCCTATTTTATGAATTATAGGAGGATAGCCTGACCAAGTTGAGTTTTATTCGTCATATCGATTGCCGCAAAGCATCATTGAAAATCAATATGCATTCCTAAATGTTTGGTGTTCAAAGTGTGGGCGGAGTAAACAGGAAGATCCGGTAGCCTAATCTTTACATTTAAAGGGACAGTAGGGGAAACGTTTCTTTGGACATAATAAGTTGGCAGATATTTTTGATGATTTATTAATAACGATTTTGTGCATGTTTATGAAAATGTCTGTCAAAAGTTGTTCAGAGGTGATATCATTCATGTTATAGGTCTGCCTTTCCATTACAGACAATGAGCAACCGATTTTCTGTCAGAAATGGTATGTAAACTAAATTTGTATTCAGTGTGTTCTTAATGTCCTTCATTTGTGTTAGACATAGACATTGGAACAGCAAAACTAGAAAAACAGAGAATGAACAAAGGTTCAAAATGAGTAGTCTATAGAGGGCAAAGGATTTGTACTGATGAACCATATTGTGCGGCTGATGCTCAGATATTTGCTATATTAGATATCTACAGGTTGATGTGTTTTTTGTCATCAATCACATAAAATCTAAGTGAAGAGGCTAATCTGCCCTAAAATAATAATATTACTACACCCACTACGCTTGCAAGTAACGACTGCACTGCTTGACCAAAAAGAATGGTCCCTGCTATTGTACAAGTCTGAAACAGGTCTCTTACACGTATTGCTGTGTCACAGGAAACAATGTAACAATGTGCCTTAAACCTAATCCTTTGAAATATACCATCTGACCTCCCCAGACCTCACGCTGGTGGTCTGCCCTGATACTGGCCCTGCCTCCATGTCTGGCTTACTTCCTCAAACAGGGTCTGATTCTGTAACTATGCCCATGGGGGTAGCTTGTCTCTGGCACTGGCAGCACAGAGAATTGGGAGACGCTGGCCTTATTCACCCTGGAATTATCTAATATGTAGGTGAGTCCATACCGGAAAACAATGACCGCCTCCACCCCACCTCCCCCCAGACGTCTTTCACTTCACCCAGCAGAGTGGCCTTGTTCTAAGCCCTACCTCAGTCACATGATCACAAAACGGGTGTTCATGGTAATCCATGCAAACAGTCAAGCCGAATTAGCCATGGCTGTTGTTTACTTTTTGAAAGTAATGTGTTGTGGGGGTGCTGTTTGCTGGAAGTGATTCTTGCTGTTGCATCTGTACTTCATACATCATTCAGCAGTGGGACTTCACACGGCTCACCTTCTTAAAGCCTCTGCCATGGTGAATCCTTTGGTTAACTGTATGACGGAGAATAATAGAAAATAACCATCTGAGGTCTGCTTCCCTTGTGCTGCTAATCTGCCCAGGATACGCCGCGGCGAGCAGACTGAATTGTGGTGGAAGGCCAACTCAGGCTCCACCATCAATATTTCAGCATTTAATTAAGACTCCAGAGGTCCAGACAAAGCCGGCCGGGTGGCTCAGTTGGGGTGCGAGAGTTAGGCTGTGGGGGACTGGGATGGGATGTCATCGGCGCACTGAGGTGGGCGAGAGATATTTCACCCAAATTGCCCTTATTTTTCATGTTTTCCAGAGGAGTCATGCTTTTACACTACAACTACTGTACATCGTTTGTGCAGCACTGAAAACCATGTCTTAGTTATATGTGATCACAACTACAAGGCAACTTCAAAGCCACCAACGTGATTTTGCTACAATGTCATTGTAGTTGCTCAAATTGAGCACATGATTCCACACAATCTGTGTCATATAGGTTTTTACGTTAATATACAGTATGTATATATTTACAATGATAGCAATAGCAGCATGTCCTTCATTTATCAACAATGCAGAATAAAAACAGAAGACAAGTTTAAATAAATGAGTTAATCCTGGCTTTCACCTTATTCACCTAGGCATTCAACTACAATTGTCACTGATAATATGTGCCGTATCGACTAGAGCGGCTGTAATTCCATCACCTTCTGTGAGGACCACAACTTTCATCAAGGCCTGTCACCGTTTCAGAGGTCAGACTAAGCAGAATGTCCTTACGTAATGGAGACAACTGCCAGGTGATTCAATATTCATGTTCTTTGAAAGCGTGTTTCAAAACATTGAAGTGTTATTTTACTCTAAATGGCCTCAATTTGGCAGTTTTGCTATTCAACAGATGCATTTGCATGTGTAAACAACCACAGGTTCAGGCAGGAGCTAAGCTGAGTACATTTTGAGAATACCAATGAATTTTGATAATGGATGTTGGCAATGTTGCAAGACACCCCGCATATTGCACCAGATATAGGCTATTATATAAAACCACGAGGAAACTCTTGTCGTCATCCATAATAGCTGTGTGGCCATTAGTGTGTTGGATGATGCCAAAATACTGAGCCTCTTATCACCAAACCACAGGGTGCCAATCTGCTGCCTAGACCTGACTCACGATAGGGTGTGGTTCATCTCCAAAGAAAACTAGCATGGGGGGAGTGCAGAGGACCAAAAGGCATTTCATAGAGGGAGTTCAAGGGACATACGCCACTGAGCCCAAGCTAGAATACCACCAAATACCACGAGAGCACTAATACTCAATTACCATTAGCGCAGCAATCCCAAACCATGCTGGAATCCTGATGCCTCCCACTGTTTCCCAAAGAAGATCTTTAGGATGAGTTGGCATCCAGAATGGCCTCCTTAAGCATCGGCCAGATTGCCCGATTAAGACCAGTGTATATGTTGATAAGTGGATATACTCATGCTGGGCCAATTTAAAGAAATCCCTCAGAGAAAAAAGACACAGGAGGATGATGACATTGTATAGCTTATATAATTATTTTCTTTAACTGATTAGTGAAAAAGCAATTAATTCTGTCTAAACGATGATCTGATAATCGTGGGGGTAGATGAGATCTTGAGATGTCAGCACTATTGTTACCTAAATGTCATGGTAAGCACTTTTTCATAGTACCAACATGATCAGAGCAACCACGCCTTGTATGTTTACTGTTAATCAGCAACCTGGTTCAGACCACCTGAGTAGGCAAAGATATCCATTCCCAGTATGTTACATAAATATAGGGCAACTCAGTGGAAATTCATAGGGAAATGTGTTCTGTTTACTTAGCAAAATAATTACTAGGGATGAGCATAGCCAGAGCATACGTATTGAAATGAGTGTCTGACCAATAGGCACCAATCGTGTTGATATTTCCTACTGAGAATTATAGGTATGCTTACTAGTCCCATACACAAATTACTGTTGACTATCATTGAGCCAACTCAGGTGATGCTGAAAAGTTTCCAGTGAGGTTTACAGGGCAGGTGTGTGTGTGTGTATGTGTGACGGTCAGTGAGTGTGTGAGAGTAAATGACCTGTAGCCCTGAGGTGTTGCCCATGACTAGAATAGATCTCTGTCACAGCAGCGCAGACGGTCACATGGCGGAGTTCTTAATTTGAGCTCTAACAATACTAAAAATGCAACTCTGACCATGAAGTCATCCCCACCACTGACACTGTGAACCTACTGTAATATCACACAAAAGATAATGAAGGGCAGTTCTGTAAGAGCACTAGCCCAGATACACAAACACAAGCACTTCTGACCACCCATTCTAAACTCTCCTGCATTCAACTACCAGAACTTTCAAAAGCACTACTAGCCTCAGTGAAGATCCCCACTGAAAAGTAGTGGACAATAGAAGAAGAAAGTCACGTCCTCCACAGGCAGAATGGCTACCTTACTTTTGTGACCTGGCACTATAGCTTCACCGACTGAGACAGAGGAAGGGGGAGGTGTTGCCGGCTCTAAGGAGATTTAAGCTTTAAGGAACCGCCATGACTGAGTAAAGCCCTTCGACGAGCCACTTACCTCTCCACTATTCTGAAAAAGTCCACTCCTCCGCGGGGTTCTGTAGAGGGTCCGTTATTTCCACACAGGTGAGAGGGCTGTCCACTGATGGTGCGCGAGGTGTGTGTGCGCCCCGTGTGTGAGTGTATGTGTGTGTATGCGGGTGTGTGTTGGAAGTGTGCGGGAGGCCACACAGGCACTTGCTGCCTGTGCTCTGTGAGGTATTAGGAGTGACACGGCAGCCCTGTCTCATTCACTGCCACTGATCCCCCTCAGGAGAGGGAGGGGTTAGGGCAGGCACGCGGAGAGAGGGAGAGAGAGTATGAGAGAGAGAGAGAGAGAGAGAGAGAGAACTCTGTGGGGTGCATATAGTGTGGGAGGTCAATCTATCATTCTCAAATGAGAAACTACATTTTTTCTAACCCTGTGACACACAGAGACACACATGCGCTAATTTAACCCCCCCCCCCCCCCCCCCCCCCCCCCCCCCAACACACACAGACCTAATTTACCCCTCCTTCCTGATAGTGTTGTGTGGAAAAGGTCACGGCTTCCCCTTCTGTCAGGGTTGTAATTTCACTGGCAATTCTTACGCATCAGCGACTCTTATGGTGCAGTCCAGGCCGTGATGGTAGAATGCACAGACAGCTGTGCAGCAGGGTCTACATCCCCACATCCCAGCTTCACCCAAACCTGTGCGGGCTGGATAGAGCCCAGTACAACACTACAGCAAAAATGTGTCTGATGAATGTTTGTACTCCTAACAGAGCTGAGGACATATAACATAAAATGTCGCTTTTTAATTACGCAATATTGTATTGAAGTCGGTAAAGAAGCAAATCTGTGAATTGTCAAGTCTGGAATGATCATCTGTTAATGCAATAAAAACAAGATGCAATATTTTGTGAAAACAGGGCACAGAAATTTGCATCCCACATTTGTATCGGAGTTTATTAGGACTAACCAGCTCGCTGGACTTGATTGACACGGATACACATAAAAGAGTAAAAAATAAATACTGAGATTATAATGTACACAATTGGGACGTACAAAACACAATATAAAGTAAAACAAACTAAAAAATTATAAAATCCCCATAAAAGAGGAAATCAAAATGTCATTTAAACATATAAACGACCAATGGCAAACAAATTATGTCCAGCCCCTGTCACTTTGAGTGAAATCATAATCATGAACAGATATTCATATTTATCTTTGCCCATAATATAAACTACAAACTATGTATGCAATACAGGAGTTTCAACTGACTTAACAATAACTCACTCCTTTGTAAACAAAAGCAGTTGTTTATATGTGTAAACAGGCTTTTTCACATATGCTTAGGCCAAGCCTGTAAGTCATTTCATATAAGTAGTCATCTTGCATGCATTTCTTCATTCGACAAATGGTTGGAAAAACAATGATAAAACCACGAGAATAAAAATAAAAATATGTAAATATGCCACTTTCAATAGATCTATCTGTACTGTAATGTTACAATCTACTCATCACATGACACCAACGCACGAACACTAACTGCTCTCAGTGAGCGCCTTCGGCCATGGCACACGCTTCGCTCTTCAGCCTCTGCATGAGAGGAAAACAACTAAGGGAGAGGGGCCACAGATGGACAGAAAAAGACTTCGTTTTGCACATTCATTCACCAAGGTGGCAAACATAATATCCAAACTGTACGCAAAACTCAACCCAACCCCCCCCAAAAGCCACCACTGCCCCCCCCCCCCCCTCGGTGGGGCAAATCTGCGACAGCGTCACATTGTGTCCATTGGTCAGGGGGAGCCTCAAGCCACTGGGCCCTAGAAAAGAGGCCCTGAGAACTGCACATTAATCCAGCGCAGCCCTGGATGCCGGAGGGGATCAGGTACTTCTGTGGTAAGGTACAAAGATAAGCTGTGGTAAGCACTTGGCAAACAACTGAGGCAGTTGTAGCAGGGAGACGTTTTTAACCCTGCGTGACACTCTTTGGTCCCATACATCGCTTCAACAAGTAGCTACACACCTCGGAGACGTAAACAAAATGAAAACATAGCCTCGGTAGAAGGAAATGTTTGGCAAACGTGACATTGTATAAAGTTATTCTCCTCAAAGGGACGCTCAAATGTCCAGTCTTCCTGGTTGGCAATGACACTTTATTTTGGCATGCTTCCTGTGCCGCTAAGGACAACACTGACGAGATTGTTTTTGACTGTAAAAGTTGGTGGCGCAGCAGGGACTAAAAGCTCATTCATCTTCAATGGAAAGAGATCTTGTTGGGAAGGCATAGTGATTCTCAAGTCCATAGGCTGCCACCGATTCTAAAAGAGAGAGTAGCGTAGAAAGGTATAGGATATAGATAATGATGATGATGATGATCAGAGATATGTGTGTGTGTGTGTGTGTGTGTGTACATGTGTGTGTGTGTGTTGAATGTATGCAGCAGGACTCAGATGTTAGTAAGGACGTCGCTGGTCAGAATTCGAACAGTAAGAGTGCCAGGGAGGTCGTTGCTCTGCTGGTTGCCACGGTCGCGCAGGTGAACAGTGTGCTGCAGCTGTTGGTCGTTGGGGTCGGCCTTGAGAGACACCTGACCCAGGAAGGAATCTTTGATGATGTTATGGTTCCAAATCTGTCAGCAGATTGAGCAGAGGAAGGAGAGAGAAGCACATAGTTATTACCAAAATGGCTGAAGGAAAAAGTACTGATACACACAGACGAAGACAGAGAGGAACCCACCTCTATGAGGACTCCCTCTTTGGCCTTCTTCCTGTAGAAGAGTCCCTTGACATCAAACTGGGGGTTGCACGTGTCTTTGAAGACTGGTGAGCGCACCTTCTCTCCCTCACAGCGGATGATCACGTAGGGGTCTGAGGCTGAAATCAGAAGCAACACTCTATCAGGACTCACTAGTACTTCACTCCACTGCGCAGCTGTGTCAACTATAGTTTTAAAATTTAAATTTAAATTCATGCATGTTTCACATAATAACTCTGCTCTGCCACATCAAGAGTGTTCATTTTGTAAATCAAACATCATTATAAGTGTCCAGCAGAGGGCGCTGTAGTCTACCTCCATCTGAGTCCTGGGCCAGCAGGCCGTCCGCAGCCACCACATGGACCTGACTGACCAGCTGAGGGTAGCCACACAGGCCTGACCAGCACGTCTGGGGAGGCTCATCTAGCGTCAGCTCTCTGGGATCACACACACACACACACACACACACACACACACACACACACACACACACACACACACACATACGGTCATTGAGGGAGTATGACAGACACAGAGGATGATCATAATCCAGGAGAATCAGACTGTTTTGAGGATAATCTCTGATCTAGATTGTAGTTAAAAATCACTAGCCAAATCTCCTTACTTATCCAAATAAAATTAAGGAATCAACAAAATTGCCAACATGATGAGAACAATGACCTTAACAAACTTAACTCAGTATACAGTATAAAACAGTGTTAAACACAGAACATAAACTCTTCGGTAGTTTACACAATTCAGAGGTTGACACAATGCACAACACAATGTAATACAATGTTTACACAGTGCATCGGTGATGTGAAAGGAGAGGATCATCAACATGGAGGGTTGTCAGAGACACCTGCGGAGAGCGGAGAGGTGCAGAGTTCAGACCCACCTGCAGTCCGCCGGCACATCGGTGAAGAGCCGCAGCAGGAAGTCCCCCTCCGTGCCGGAGTCAAAGGTGGTGGGGATGATGACGTAGCGGCCCTCCTTCAGGTCCTGGCGGAGGAACACGCAGCGCGAGTTGATGTAGATGGAGCTGCCCACCTTCTGCTGATTGATGTGCATGCGATACTTCCTGTTCACCTCCACCTAGTGGACAAAAGAGGGATCAGCCTGCCGCAGACAAACCCTCGCTGGGCATCAGCCATAACAACAAAGGATGGAGTGCTAATATCACATCCCCTCACGAGTCCAGCTCATTTGGGAACACTGAGGTGGACATGAGTGTCCACTGAGCGTCCATAGAGGAGGATGAGTGAGAGGAGTCCACTGTGATCAGAGGACATCGGAGCTGCGTACCCGGTGGAGGTCAAAGCCGATGGCCAGGTTCTCCCCTTTGCCCTCGCTGGGCCGAGCCCTGCGGTCCCTCTGCTGCAGGCAGATCAGCACCTCATCCTCAGTCTTCGTCACGTCGAACACGTACTAAAGGAAGAGAAGACATACATAGAATTATGGCAAGTTCATTGTTTTACATCAATAGATAGATAACAAGATAGATAAACAGAGAGAGAGAGAGAGAGAGAGAGAACCCGGTGGTACCTGAGGGTTCTGTAAGTAGGTGGGTTTTTGGTTGATGCAGCCACCTGCGCGGTTCCGTCGCGGGTCGTCATGGGCACTCCAGGAGCCGTGCACCACCGCCTCCTCCCAGGTCTTGTGGATGCTCAGGTAGGAGGTGTTGATGAGCCGACACAGGATCAGATCGGTGAAGTACTTACAGAAGTCCTCAAAGTTCATCCTAGGGTCAGGGGTCGGGGGTCATGGAGAGGGGCGGGGAGGCAGTTAGGAAGGAGAGGGACCCAATGTTAACTTCTCAGGACCATTGAAACAACCACAGGGGCAAAGACACGGGTCACAGGGGAGGATCTGACACACGGCACGTCACATCACCAGGGATGGTAGAGAACATTCCAGAAATGCATCACGACTCAGGGAAAAGAGAAACATACAGAAATAGAAAAGTAGATTTCTAGGGTTAATGAATAAGAACAACATTTGACACAACGGGCTCACCAGAATTCCCCGTCGTCCTCTACGGTCACCCCCAGCTTCTCTCGCTCGCTTTTGCTCACCTTCTGCCACTCCTCAGAGCTAACACACACACACACACACACAAAGAGAGAGACACACACACACACACACACACACACACACAGAGAGACACACACATACATACACACACACACACCAGAGGGGCAGGCTGAGTATTAGGCATCTGAAAGCTTTTTGTGAATAATTTATGTGGCAAGTTATGAGGGGCCCGGCTGGTCTGGAATCAGATTTCCCCCTCCTTAATCATTTAAGGCTGCATGACACAGAGCAGAGGCCCCAGAAGAGAGGAGTGCTCTGTCGTGATTTCTCAGACGTGATTAAGGCTACCTGCTCTGCAGCCTGTGAGCGGATATTCAGCAAATTCAACTTGGCAGTCGACCAGTGTCGATACGCCAGACATTAAAAGGCATCGTATCTTCCGTTGGCAAGGAAGAAAATGCTTACAAAACAAGAAGTGTGCCATTCGGGGAAAGCACGGCAGCAGGGCATTTCCCAACGCTGCTCTTTATGTGATGATTCTTATTTCTCTGCCTCAGGGTTGTTCTTGTACTCGTTTACATATTTTAAAACACCAACAAACACAAAAAAATAACACCTGATGTATGCCATGGAATCAAGAATATATAGGAATTTTCCATTACTGTTATCTGCAAATTACAGACTTATGGTAAATATCAGAGCATTTGTTTGGTTTGATTTGACAACAACAGAGCACCAAGTACACATTTAAGTCTGTGTTGGGTTTATCTAAATGAAACAATCAGACAAGGGCTGTGTAGGCTGGGAGCCTGAGGGCTTTGAATGAATTTCACACCTCACAGTCTTCCTTGCTCGAGGTTATCAGAGAAAGTTCAGCTAAGCCCCTGTAAATTATTAAAAGCCTCAGGATATTACAAATGCAGCTAAATAAATAAATGCCCAACAAAACCAGACTAATTACAAACTATTTCAAATAAATTTGTCTGTATGTGCGCACTTGACAGCCCTGTAGACAGAAGGTTTGATTTGTTGCTAATGCAACAATTACAGCCAGCAGGTGGCAGTAGACCAGCGTGCGAAGCAGAGATTTTCCCACTGTGCCAAGCGTGATGAGATTGGGGGGAAAGGGTTCAGAGAGCGTGATGGCTATAGATCCTGACAGCCTGTGAGCTCCTTCCAGTGCTTACTCCTTGGCTTTGACTCCGCACACTCCAGCCACTGCTCTGGCCTTCATGTCAATATATTTTTCTGCTGGTAAACTAATTAAATGGCAACACTTGAGGAGCTCAAATTACAGGCATCTAAAATTAGAATCCCCCCCCCCCCCCCCCCCCCCATATTATGTTCCTACTGTTGAAAGGAAATTTCACATGGCACAATTACAGCGTTATTCCAGCAAAAGCATCGAGACCCACCACCACCCCTCCAGCATATTTCACTTTGTCCAGGTCAATGTCCCAAATTTAGGAGGTTTCTAGGTTTTGTTATGCACATATAGCCAGCCAAGGCAGACACCTGCTCCTGTAGAACTCCCTCCTGTGCTCTAGGGGGCAGTAGTGTGCTCACCTGTCGCTCCAGGGCCCGTTCCACTCCCTCTCTCCCCAGGGGTTCCTCATGCGGATCATGGAGAGCTTCTCAGACTTGAAGTAAGCCAGTAGGCCGTGGCCCAGCCTCACCTTGCGCACGTCTGTCACGCCGTACGCGTGACCCTTCACCAGGCCGCACTCCAGGCGCGCCTCCATGTCGGCAGAGGTGGTTGCCTAGGAGACAAGGAGAGCCGAGACGGCTATTCTTAGAACCTCTTCCGTCTTGCCCCTCTACGACGCGAACCACATGATTTTCTTTGCGATTGTTTCTGGGTGTGGAGGAAAGGAGGGGGGTGGGGGGGGGTGGGGTGGAATGGACAAATGTTGGAATTCTCCAGCCTCTGTTTAATTGAGCGGAGGCAATTGGATTTGCTAATGAGCAGGCTGCCAGGCGGAGCTCAGATGGAGTTACGCTATGAAGCTCCATTAGCTGAGCTGACCTCGTCAATCTCGCCAAAACACACCTGTCAGCTCCACTGGCCTGCGCGCCGGGCCTCAGGAAATTATAGGCTACTCACTCAGGCACACACACACACACACATACACACCGATGCTTAATACTGTGGTAAAATACCCCTGTCAAGCAGTCAGTATGTCAGCAAAAAGAACAAGAAAAATATAAAGGTGAGCCCCAAAACACTAAAATGATATACAACAAACCACTACTCCTATTCAGTGTTTATTCATGTTCATGCAGAGATGATACGCCTTGTCTGACTACTCTGATTGTGTGGTGCATAACAGGCACACTCACAGGCATAGCAGACATACTCACAAGCACACACAGAATTGCAAGCATGGGAGAGTTCACGCCATGAGGTCCTCCTCCCCACTGCAGTGTGGCTCTAGGCCTTAGTCCCTCTGTCCCGAGTGGCCCTCTTACCCGTATGGAGCAGCTGATGAGTCCGCCGCGGTTGTGGACCTTCAGCACGCGCTCAAACAGCTCGTTGCGGGCGGCCTCGTCTGTGGCAAACTGGCCCTCGTCCAGGTCCATGGGTTCCGAGACTCCCCCCGTGAAGTCCACCAGCGCGTCAGCTGTGTTCCCTCCATCCAGCGCCTCATAGCAGCCATACAGCCTGGTGGGAATGAACAGATAAGGGTGAATCCCTTCGTCATTCTGATGACTCAACTTACAAATATGAACAAATAACAATAACTTAAAGAGACCCTATGCAACTTTTTATTGCATTATTTTTATAGTCATAAAATCGCTTAGAAATCGTTGTTTTGCTTGACTGACCAGTTTTATCGAAAACAGTCACATTTCCTCCCGCCCCCAGTGTCCCTATCCGCTATTGCAACCTTGCAGTTTGTTCAGGAGACGATCGCTCCCTGTTTACATCTGGAAGGCTGAGATGCGTAAGGAACAAGAAGAACCACGCTTGCAATTTATATATTTATATATAGCCTATATATGTATAAATATACACGCTAAAGCTGTCGGGGAAGCTCTGCAGAGAAATATACAAGCATAAAACGAGCGAAAATGAAAAATGAAACCGAAACTTATCCTGCATAGTTTCTCTTTAACAAATATTTTGACAATATGACACCAGACTGACTATATTTATTCTTTTCAAAGTTTCATCCATATACATCCTAAACACAAATAAGTACGGTTCAATCCATTGTTGCTCACCAATACCTTGCAAATTGGCAAACTAGGCCGCTGACTTACTTGGCATAGGCCTTCTCCACCAGCGCACTCCAGAACTCGTTGCTGTCATTAGAGTGGCAGTAGACCAGGTTTCCATCAACGGTCGGCAGCCGGTCGTCAATAACCACGTCCACCCACTCGCCAAAGCGCCAGAACCGGAAGTGGAAAATTCCAGCATAGGATTGCGGCTTTTCCGTGTCCCATTCCTGCTCCTTCCAATCGGGAATGACCTGAAGACACACAAACATGACATGACATGTCGTAGCTGGTTAGAGCGCATAGACTTGATAGTAATATGGCATTATTACTTTTTCATAACCTTCTGTTGTAAGCAGTTGGGCTTGCCTGTGTCCTCAGTCAACCCCGAAGAGTTACACAATACACAAGCCGCAGTGGATGAGACAAAGGCAATTAATGGCAGTGAAGTGGACTATTGAAATGCCTCATTGGCACTCAATAGGCAGCAGACATCTATTAATGTCAATTCTAAAACCATAATGGCTCGGAAATGACACGCTGTGTAATGCATTCAGAACTTCTGATCTCCATTAGTTTTAGAGGAGAAAAGCGACAGATAAGCAACCTGACACCAGGGGGAACGGAGAACTTAAGTCTCTCATTCCCATCACAATTCCCTCAGCCCTTTCCATCAGTACACAAGCAGACCAGGTAGAACCGCTAATTGGCTCCCCGCGCCCTACGGGAATCCCCTACTTTGAGCTTTATTTGACGTCATTAGCATCCGTTGCTTAGCACTCCAACAAATGAACACACACATCACCAAGCGTAAATCCCTCCTCTTACCGTTTCTAACTCAAATTCTTTGCTCTGCGCGCATCAACACCACCCATCCAAACACACACACACACACACACACAGACACACATGAACACAGACACACACACACACATCCTGCTGCATGGTGTGACACAATCAATAACGTCCCAAACAAAATGAGCCTTTCTGCCCTCGGGGACTGATGGGGAGGGCGACAGCAACGGGTAGGTGGGGGGTGCAGAAAAACAGACCGAGAACCGACGCCGGAGATCCATTCAGAGCAGCCATCGCGTCAGAGAGCATCAACCTGCCCTGCCTGCTGCTACCGCCGAGAGAGCGAGCCAGTGAGTCTACCACAAGAGAGAAGAAGAAGCGAGAGCGAGAGAGCGAGCGATGGCTTCTGAGTTGGAGCTCACCTTCGTGGAGGACCTGCAGCTGACGGAGGTGATGCGCCTGCGCTCGCAGTCGCTGCAGCAGAAGGGCCTGAAGCGGCAGGACGGCGAGCGGCTGCTGCTGCCCTACGAGGCCGTCTACCGCCTGGACTTCTCCAACCAGGACCTGAGCTTCTGCCGCTGGGAGGTCAGCATGAAGGGCCACGGGCGCCTCGCCGTCACGGGCATCTCGCAGCTGTGGACGCCCGACCTGACCCACCTGATGACGCGGCAGCTGCTGGAGCCCAACGGGCAGTTCTGGCGCTCGGCCGGCGACCCCGACGACGCGCCGCTCAAGTGCCTGGAGGCCGACATCCAGGAGTTCGGCGAGCGGCTCGCCGAGCTGGCCAAGGTGCGCAAGGTGATGTACTTTCTGTTCGCTTTCAAGGAGGGCACTGAGAAGGCCAACATCAGCTGCTCGGTGGTGTTCAAGCCCAACTCAGCTTAGCCACAGGCACCAGACCCTGACCCCAACACGGGCTACTGCAGCCCCGCTCAGCAGGCACAGCTAACAGCTAGAACTCTTACTATGGATACTGTAGGTCTTATACCATCTGCTTCTGCTTCTATACTACTACCCTTCTAGTACAGATGTTCAGACAAATCTTTTAAGCACAGCCTGTTAGACAGTGTGTGTACTAACTAAATATTATTCCATATTACTTATTATTATATAAGTTATTACAGCAAATCTTTGATGTTACTTTAGTGTTTGGGGTAGCAGGACCAAAATACTAACATTTTTGCTTGGTGATACTTGAATCTTGAATCTCCTGTTGTTTGATTGCACACAACTAATGTTAATCAGAGCTAACCAGTAGGTGAATGCTGACTAAAATAAGATTTGTATAACTTTATTTGATTTGATTAATCCAAGATTTTTTTCTAATGTCAATAATCTATGCGATTTGTGTACAATGCCAAAGCAATTGCTATACACTGAGGGAATAATTGATCCCCATGACAGAAACTATGAGAGAAGATGTGATGTTTAACACTGCTAATTAAATTACTATTATTCTGACACATTCTCCTGCTCTTTATGCATGTTATATAGGTTGCATACGATTGCGTGCGCGTGTGTGTGTTTTGCATGTGTGTATCCATCATATATGCTGGGACAGCTACCTTCCTCTCTGTACCATCAACAAGAAAAACAAAAACAATGCTTGAAACAATGCTCTATTTTATTCCCAAACTACTTCTGCTGCATTAAGATAACATAAGGAATGTTAAAACCGAAACCTTATCGGAAAAACAAACAAATGACACTGATAATGGAACTCCCTCTTTGTGCCGCTGGTCAGGTCATAGCAGACAGTAGCTCAGAGACCAATCGATACTGGATGTCATCATCGGCTGAATGCTCAGGCTGACATACTAAGGACATACTGTACCACTCGGGAAAGGGTATCACAACAGGACCACTAAACTAAAATAATAAATCATTCATGATTAATGAATATCAAAGAGCTCAACTGTATGGCTCTTTGGTTAAGTCAGCGTACATGACCTGGTTTATGATGCTATAAAAGCCTTTTGCTTCTAATTTACAATTTGGAAGGTTACATCAGCAGAGGCAAAGTCAAAGATTCAGCCTGAGCCTGAGCCATTGGGTATTGGACAGAATTCTCCATCTAGTGAGCCAGCAGCATCCTGTTCATAATAGGCAGATTTTGAGTCCATTTGGAGGTCCCTGGTATTACTCCCCCCACCCTTGTTGAACTACATTACAATATATTGATACAAATGATTGACGAACGAGACACGCTCTCTAACTCAGTGGTGTAACCTTCACCTCCTGTCTTCACCTCTTGATTTGGCATCAATACTGTTGTGGGCAGCAAAACCCCCGCCCACGCCCAACACGACTATTCCTAATCAGTGCACACTCCAAACAAGCGCGAGAGTGTAAGTACGCCTACTGAGGCGCTGAAAGAATACTAAAAAGGCTACGTACTGCCTCGCCGGAGTGTCTGCCTAACAGACCCAGTTCCAAAACCACCTCACATCAAACAAAGACAATTTGGTGCACCAGTGAATGTTAATAAGGTGTGCTTGCTCTAAGACCGTGCTCTGCAGGTAGCGGCCATGCTTGAGAGCGCACCGTGGTGCTGCCTGGGCTTCGCTGCACACACACACACACACCACAACCGAGCCTCTCTTCGGGCAGCAACAGGAGGGAACGCGGAGGATGTGCGCCTCCTGCTTTACGGACGAGCGCTCGAGACGCGTCGCTAATGAGACCTCGGGAGGGAAAGGAGGACTCTGGAAGAGCAGGAATGCATACAGGAGCCTTGGGAGGCAGAGACGGAAGAGAGAAGGGGAGGGGTGTGTGTGGGGGGGGGGGGGGCGAGAAAGGCTATGGATTTATTAGCCACACACACACACACACACACACACACATACACACACACACACACACACACAAACACATACAGGTCAATAGGATGTGGGAGGACACACTCAGCCCTGAATCCCAACTCCAGTGACAAAACATTTTCCACTCCAACCAACACATCTCCACAACAAAGCACTCCCAGTGGTGCCAGAGGTGGATAGGGAGAGGACTGAACCCAGAGTTTGAGGTCACAATTCTGAGCACCTTAGTAACCTCAATGTCAGCTGGCCTTGGGCATTCATAATGAGCCAAAACGCAACCCAATAACTCCCTCCTCACACCATCTTGCATCAGCTATTTCTATTGTGTGGAACAAAAGCCTGAATCTTTTTCCTCGAACTAAGTCACAAGCCCGATACAATCCTCCGCAAGGCACAGCAACAGAGACAAAACAAGATGAGTTCAAAGAAATAAGGGGGCTATCGGTCTTCGGCCTGAATACAAATGGACTCAGGAATTCAGGCTGATTATTTTCTGAAGCTACTGCAAGACATCTGGCAAGCATTTTATTCAGCACCATTTCTCATCAGGGGACTACACCTCCCATCAGCACTGCAGTAACAAATAAGTGGTGGGCCTATTACAAAACCTGCTCGGGTTTTCTCAGAGGAATTCACCTGCACCACAGCTAGGCTGTACGAAGGAAGACACAATGCAGCAGAATGGTTCGTGATTGTGAGCCTCAAGAATTTGATCAGCCCAACATTCTTCAGCATAGAACGATTTCCTTGTGAACAGACCGTCACTTAAAAACAATGCACTACTGCATAGGTCGATTTAGTGTCGCTGCCTACAATTAAAACAGTTCTGGTTTATCTTGTATGAGAACACCTTTACAGTCACGTCTTGTTTGCACCTGTGAACAATGACCTGCATATTGAACATAGCCGAGGTATCTGGAGAAACACAAACATTGCAAAACATTTGGCTTCTGTCACACACACACATGCACACGCACACATACAGGCACACACACACACACACGCACAGGCACACACACACAGGCACACGTATACACACACACACACACACACAGGTGGCAAACGTGAACAGGACTATGGAGCTCCAGGTCTGCACTGCGGACTTGGATTCCCTATCCCCTGTGTGTCATTAGGACACTGGAGAACACACACACACACACACACACACACACACACACAGCACAGCAGCTGCTTCCTCTGCAGGCGACCGATGGCAGGAAATGGACTCCTGACACACTCATGCTCCCTGGGCTTACCCGCCCACACCACGCACGAGCCAAGCTACAACTGGCAGAGGAAACGGGCTCAGCCAAACACACAAGACGGCGGGATTGTTCTGCTTTTGAAACGGAGGATGTGCATGAACATGAGAAGACTTCCTCAAACATTTTTATAAAGTCGACCGCACTTCAGTTGGGCCTTCACGTCCATTAGGGTCCATTAATAAAGAAAGAAACAGTCCCCAGTCAATCTCAGTGAGTTTAGGGGAATGGCATTATGAATCATTATGAATTATGGCATTATGAATACCCACTGCTGTGGATATCAGATGTCCTCATTATGGAGTGCATCCACATTTTTGCTACTTTTATAAAGATTGTGCATTTTGCCCCACCCTAGAGTAAGCACAACGGCAAGCAGGAAGAACAAAGCGTATTTATCACAAGAGCCAGAGATCAGTCCCACTGGCCAAATGATTTTATGACACTGTGGTTATGGACCCTAGAGACTAGGGGTGGTGCACATGGAAAAAACAACTCATCATCTACCATGAACTACAATTTCCCCAAAACACTTTTGGAGCTCTCACTACTAGAGAAACTGTGATTCATGGAAATAGTGTTTTAGTCTTTCTCCACTCGTCTATGAATTATTCTACTCAAATTAGTCCAACTTCTAATGCTGGTTGGTCACTTCTTGTTTCAGAGTGATCAAAGGTTGCCTTGTTCTAAAGTCAACATCCCTCCCTACAGGTTTTATTAACTTGTGTTGACATTTGGCTGCTCCACTAATGCCCCGTTACCACGTTCACACAGTGGGAACCTGCGAAGTCATCCATAGAAAACACACCCAGCATATCCTTGACCAATCCCTAAACCAAGATAAAGCTGCCTATTTATCAAAACATGCAATGTGTTGACCAATGTGTTGGTCAATGGCATTTCCCTATCTCTCTCTCCCCCTATCTCTCTCTCTCTCTCTCTCTGTTTCTCTCTGTCTGTCTGTCTCTCTCACACACACACGCACACACACAGACACACCTCTCACAAATTCATGCACGAATTACCACTTCCCCTTACTGGGAGCAGACGGTGCTGCTATAACAACACATCCCAAAAACAGATGCGTCAGCACACTACCAGCACACTACAGCCAAAGACACTGACAGTTAAGGACACACACACACACACACACACACACACACACACACACACACAAAAAGCACTTACTTTCTGCCACAGCGACTCTCTGGACGCCAGGCTGGAGCACGCCGCCACAAACCAGCAGTTCCCCAGCTGGCCCTGGTGCAAGTCGTGAGCGCTGATCCCGTCCACAAACAGGTGCGGGTCATCACACAGCTCCTGACCGAGACAAAGGCAGAGGGCAGGAGTCACCACAGGGGGGAGAGAGAGAGAGAGAGAGAGAGAGAGAGAGAGAGAGAGAGAGAGAGAGAGAGAGAAGAGAGGGAGCAAAAGAGAGGGGGGGAGAGAGAGTCAAGGTTCAAGATCATAATACATACAGTACAGTACATACAGTAGATAATAATGACAGGGAGATGAAATGACATGCATCATGATCATAGTATCATCAGCAGTTGGCCATCAAGAACCAGGTGCAATGTAGCAGAGCAGCTTTCATGGGTCCTCCCCCTGGAATGTTCCCACAGTACAAGTGCCAGGGCATGTTTTGGCTGGTGCCCTCGTGGCTCACACCACAAGCACAGATAATAAACAGGTTGCCACCCAAACACACATGTTGGGGTAGGGACACGCCCAAAACTGCTCGGAGCTTTGCGGGCCGACGCTCTAAGCACAGCTTAACCCTGAGCCTCAGAACAAGAGGTGGAGGCCGGCCAGGAAGTAGCAGAGTACCTGATTGTCATCGTTTACCCGGAGCAAACGCAGGAAATCAAAGAGAGAAGGGAATGGCCTGGGGGACAACCCCAGAGAGACGCTACACACACAGGCTGATCATTTGAAGCAGCCTCTACAGTAGGCATGGCGTGACAATAAACAAGGCTGTGAGCACGCAAAACAAGGAGACAACAGAACACCCAAAGGAAACCACGCATTGAGGTTTCTCAGATCATCACTAGTCTGCGTGTGTGTAAGGCTGACTAATACAGTACCCCAAACCACAGCCAGTGCTCATGCCTGCTGTTAACCACACGCAGAAACATTACACAACAACACAATGCCCTCCTAAAGTACAACCAACAGGAGACATCTGCACCGAAGTCCCACTGTGGGTGTGCTGTCTGTTAGCCACTTTAGATAACGGCGAGTCCTCAAGTTTAATATCAATGCGAAATATCAGATGATATTTTCTAATTGTCTGTGATGTATCGCTTTTTATCATTTGTCTCTTTCCTGCACCCTAATTGCCTGCCTGGAAGCGTGACAAGTGAGAGAGAGAGAGAGAGAGAGAGAGAGAGAGAGAGAGAGAGTGTAGAAGTGGAGTAGGAGTCTCTTCTCTTCTCACACAGCTGACGTTATCCACCAGCCCCACTTCACTTCTGCTCTCTCTCTCACACTCACTCTCTCACACACACACACACACACACACACTGCCAGTCATTGTTGCAGAGGGTTGGACCAGTGGAACAGAACACACATGATTCTCATTTCATGGTGCTCCGGGCAAGACCTTTCACTGCTAAACAATTCTCCCACTCTCTTTTTCTCCTCTCTTTCTCTCTGTCTTACGCACTCACTCACTCACTCTCTCTCTCTTTTGGCTTCATTAACTGAGCATGGAGGGACAGTGGCAGCTGTTAAATAGCAGATAAGGGAGTGACTACATGCACAGTAGGCAGTGACTACATGCACACTATGGAGTGGCTACATGTGTGCTCAGTAAACAGTTGATACTCTGTGCCTTTCATATGCAGCTCTGCAAGAGCTGCTGTGCTGTTGTCGGTGTGGTTTATGATGACACTATATTAGGTGTGGTTTATGACACTATATTTGCCATGACGTGTGTAGAAACCAGTTATCCCATCCAGTCATCTGTAGCACCTAACTGAACATGTCTGATAGGCAGGAAACCCAGAATGAATACAAAATAACTCATTAAGTAATTTTGTATGCAGCTAAACAACTGAATACTGGGGTCGTATGAACTAACATGGCCCATCACAACCAGTCACCATTGCCTGATCATCTCAAAGCGCTCAATCTAGATTCATGGATACCAATACGGCTTCATTTTCCCTCTGTTGTGCTGCTAAATTAGGGCTAGGAAGCAAAGAGGAAGTATTCAAATCAACTGCCATATTAACAGGAAGTATTGGGAGAGAAATGCATCCTGTCCGTGATATACTATTATACTATACACACATAGTGGGTTTCACATGCACCTCCTTTATGTGATATGGTGATTTGGACTTCTTGACACTCTTAGGCCTGATTTGATTTGTACATCCACGTGCTTGGGGGTTTTTGGAGGGAACACCTGTTGAGTTTCATAACAACAAATCTCTGGCCAAATGGTGTCCTTAGATATTGAACTTTAACCCAGATATTCAACCCTTATTGAATCGTTTAGTTTTCAGAAGAATAACCAGTGTTACTTTATCCACTCTAAATATGTGCACACAGACTTTCTAGGGTTGGTTACTTTTGAGGATCCTTGATACTGTAGAATTATAAGGTATTCTTACTGTACTTCTGATGTGTTCATATGTTAGCCATAGAATATTATATATGTGTGTGAAATACCATTGTGCATTACTTTCTCTGTCTCCAGAAAGGCTGACTTTAAGCTCTGATATAAAGTGCACATTTAGGCCTGTTTACCACAAAGGCATAGCCTTCCTCAGGAACATCAGTCACAACATAGGCCGAGGGAGATAACAGCCAGAACTGTGTGTCCAGATTCTGCCACCTGGTCAGAGCAGGTCTTGTGCAATCGTTACCCCCACTTCACGTGGGCATGATTTCACAATAGCTTACTTTGTCTAAGGATTTGACTTTGAGACGGATCGAGAAGCCAAACACTGAGCATCTTCTGCAGAGATACTCCGCCGCCGACTTTTAGACTCTGTTCAGTTTTACTGTCTGAGACTTAGCCTGTGTACTGTTATCCACTGATTGTACCATCTACAATAAATCATCATCTAATCGCCGATCCTGATCCAGACGTCAAGCTTTATTGACCATCTACAATTCAGACATTAGACATTATAACTAAAACACAACGCAAACCACTAGAAAATCCAACAATACAGAAGGTCCTGAATCGTAATGGATCTATTATCTGTTGATAAAGTGAAAAAATGGTGCCAAGAAAGGTTAATAGATAGATGGTACTGTAGATTGACAATAGGTGGAGTTAGGGAGTATCTAATTAAGGACTGGGTGTTTAAAAAACAATACACTTAAAAAATCAATACACTTCATTGCTATAATACAATTTATGTGACAATGTTTCAAATCTTTATGCATATCATTTGTTTTCTTAAATTGAATGCACAGATTCTTGCAAATACATTAGTATACGTTTGGTAGTATAAGATGGTCCAGGATTTTCGTCTTTTTCAATTTGAGTAAATATGTGGATGGATACATCTTTCCATGGTTAGATTGTATGATGCAGATTTGTTGGGTGTGGCCCTAAAGTTAAGACACCATGCCCATCTGCCAGATTCCTTAGCTCAGATCTGCACTGAAGGTTCACCATTTTGTTTTCCAATATGTCATGCGTACCTACGAATGAAAAGACTCAACCCTAACACACTCCAAGGCCCCTGCTCATGATGTAATCCTGCTGCCCTGTCACTATGTGCATTTGATATTCCACAAGAAACAGAGGGGCTGTTTTATTTATTTATTTATTTATTTACTACAACTTTAGATAAAGAATACCCAGAATGCTGCAGCGCATGTGTCCATACAGTAGGTAATACTTCTAAAATGCCCTGAGGTTGTGCTGACTGCTCAAATGCTATGCCTGGCAATCTCTGTACCTGTGTTATCTTTATTTCTCCCAGTGTGTCTTGACTGCCGGTAGAATCCCCTGTTCTCCTTCTTTTTGGAAGACCACAACAAATCTAATAGTTAATGTTCAGATATCAGAGAGAATCTCTTTTCTATTCAATGCCACTGGAAATATTCAGGAACTGTTATGCTGTTGCTCAGCCAATTAACAGCCAGCTTCTCACAGCATACCCAGTCTCACAGAAACAACAAAATGGCACCAAACCCATCCAGCTTGTTGGGGATTAGCCGCTAAAGTTCCAAAATGTGTTAGGGATGTGGTTTCACTTCAATTCCCACACATTACTCAGCACCGCAGCTTACACAGAATCTGTCGCTTTATCCTGACGTAGCAGGGCACCTTGAAGACTTAATCATCTTATAAAACGGGGAAATCAAACAAAAACGCCGCGCGGCTGGAGATGCCTTTCACACCAGATGAGTAATCTACCTCCTCCCCTCCATAATGCCTTCAGTGAGGGACAGGTCCCTTTATGCTGTGTCAAGTGCGACTTCAATTGCAATATCACTGATGCAATCAAGTGACACGCCGAAGCCTTATTTATGCCCTAATCACTGTAACAGAGACTGGACATCTCTCTCTCTCACACACACACACACACACACTCATGCACACACGATGTGGGCATTAAATGCAGTTGGGGCAGTCGTGTCTGTTCATAGTGATGATAATTAGCTCATTGTGATGCAAGGGTGGGGAAACAGCTCACAGGAAGCTGTTCGTCTTAGAACGCGAGGGTAGGAACTAGGAAGGCCTTTTCATACAAAAATGCTCTAGCCGTTCACATTGCTTTCACATAGAGCAGTCGTAGGTTAATATACCGATTATCTATACATAACATTGTTATTTGCTTGTTTTGACCATGTCTACCATATGCCACCATTTGTATGCTGTGATATGACACCATCTATATGGTTTGAATAATAATGGGACTCAGAAAGGCTTCACAAGTTGAAGCGTCACACTGCAACTGATGGAAATTCCCATACTGTTCAATGTAACTCTTTAAGGACTAGAAAAAATGCATGATGTGGAAGCTCTCACGCAATGCTACATCAGCCATGCACTCATTACCATACTCTCGACCAATCATCATGTTTTATAATGACTCGTCTAACCTGCCTGCTCTACTGCCTTAGGGTCCATAATTTCAAATTCACCTACTTCCTCCCCACAACCACCATCAGTTTGGTTCCTGTTCATCATCCAGGGGGTAGGCTGCCCCTGCCAGCTCATATCAGGCTGCTAGGTCGAGCCACTTCAAGACCTAGGCCAATAATGGGGCCTATGCCAAAGCCTTTATTCTGTTAACTGTTAATCTTACAAACCTTGGCAAATTCTATGCAAATTAAATATTCAAATGATAGCTCCTCTAAAATGCCATAATCCATCAATGATAAGGTCACAAACTCAACAGTTAACCATAGAGGCTTGCTGGATGTCTTTCAAAGGCTGAGGCTTTTAGTTTATCAGAGGAAACGAGACAAGAATAACTTGTACATTTGGCTCCAACATAAAAAACCCTGTCATGTCTACAACGGAAATTTCATTGAAAAATGAAAGCACAACGTTGGAACTCCTTAAATCCCATCTGCTGGAACTACTCTTCTTACACGGACAAAAGGCTTGGATTCTGTTTGGACACTACAAGTGATCAACAACCCAAAACTAAACATTTAAAGAATGTAAATATTTGAGCGTGATCAAGAAGGTATGTTCCACTATGCACAGCATTCTGTTTGCCTTTCCCTCTACCTCTGACCTGAAACACTAACACACCACACTCAGAGCTACAATATTTGAACAAGGTTGGGAATCAGTAGCTTCAAGATTCAAGCGCTCCTGTTTCCTACTATAATCCTGTTTGTATACTTCTGAAGTTGAAGTTTGCTAATAAATAATGATCGAACTTGTTTTCCATTATGGGTTGTCTTTCATTCAGTATGACGCAATGAAAAAGATAAATACAGGCAAGTACTGTAATTGCTCACTACTGTTAGTCATCACCAAAGTTGAAAGAGCAGGAACAACCAAAAAGTCCCTGCCCTATCATAAACAAAGGGAGTGTAAATACACTCGAATCTCTGGTCTGAATGGACGGAACAAATTATTTACGAGTTGCTATTCTGAAGACCAAGTCCTGTGTTAAGTTCAAAGACTTGTTTGCAAACGCACAGTTTAAGTTAACCACTCACTTACCTACCTAATCACCTTCCTCAACCAGTATTCTTCCAATTGCCTGGTCTTATCCATCATCACCATTATCCATACAACTCTCTAAAATAATGAATTAGGCCACCTTCTAACAGATGATAATAAAAGGACATTAAAAACGTGCAACTTGTACATCATTGAGTATTCTCCCAGCTTCTGGGCAAACAGGGAACATCTCATCTGTTCAGTTGGGGGAACAGAGTCCATCGAGCATGCTCACCTTCGGCCTCTTCCAGTGGACTCTGCCGATGCGGTTCCCCTGGTAGAACAGAGAGGCGTCTGTCGGAGGGAAGAGCGGGTCCTCGAAGAGATTCTCGCTCTGTTGGCACTGGCTCTTCAAGGCCGAGTACTGCTGGCCCTCGAAGCCCTTCACCGAGGAAAACATACTGCCACCTGCGAAGCAACAGACAGACAAACACACTTCAAGAGCCATGCAGGCTTCAGGGCTTCCCCTGATAATGACGAGCACAGGAAAAAACACAGGTCATTCTCCAGCCTAAGCTGGCCCTGAAAGAGAATAGAACTACATCCCCAGAGAGAAGCATGTACAAGTGTTGCTCTGGTTAACTACAACTGTTTTTTTTTTAATCCAGTGGAGACAGAGATTTTTCTCTTCCTAGTGTGGAAGCCCAAACATTTTAGTTTTGGCACAACATCCATCCGCTTTACTACATGGTTCCAGCATTAGTGAAAGCCAGCAATACACCACTTCTGTTCATTATGAATTTATAGAGTTAAAAACATGGAAATCAAGCCGCACGCAAACTACCACAATTCTCCAGCATGGGGAAAGATATTTCCGCAATGATTGGTCTGCCAGGACACCCGGTTTCACTTAGCCTACCAGAAAAAAAAACCTCAGCATTGCACTCACAATACTATTCAAAAGTCCTGAAGCTTTTAGCTATCCATTGGTGAGGAGCCTTACAGCTGACCACACAAGACAATGGACATCAAATATTAAGATGAGTAAAGGAGACACAACACATGAGAGGCACCTATGCAGTATTCTCTAATTGGAAAAATATACTGTAGCTGTCATGAAATGGGGTTGTTTACTGATTGGAATCAGGGCATTCTCTGCAGCGTGTCTGTAATTAGACACATTCCTGGGGAGAGCAGGATAATGTGTTTTTCTCTCTGAGTAGCTTCCATTTTTTGTACCGTTTCCTTGGTGCAGAGAAAACATTCATTGTCTCCACTCTGGCATACGCTGCAGTCAAGAGACTCGAGAGATAAAAGTGCAGCGAAACTTTCTGCTGTGTACACATCAGCGTTGTTATGCATTTCTATTGAGTAATTAATTTAGGGCTGTTGGAACCTCTGGGTAAACAAGTCCCATCTGTTAGCTTTCTGCGAAGAAAACCCCAAACTCTCATAGTCAGGGTCCATGGATACAGGGTGGATAAGAGATATGGTCATGTGTATTGGTAATATAGTTACTAACATAGACAATAGTCCCAGTTCCAAAATTACAATATGAAACCAGTCTACAGAATGTCTGACAGACTCTATTTTGTCATAGCCTATTTACAGAAGGTTTGAGTTTAAAGTTACAGTGAAATTCAAAACCGACAGTAATATTATAAGAACAGCAAATATGGGCATATGATAAGTTCACAAACACACATTTTATATTAACTTTGGCTTGATAGTCAAGGTAAACTGCCAATGTTTACATTAGAAGACTGACTGTCCATGAATTGGGAAGTTTTGGATCCCCTGCTCCCCAGTCCTACAGAAAGGTGCTCTCTCATAATGTGTCATCTCAAGCACTCTTATTTACTTACAAGTAGCCTACCCTAATAACAAAGAGCAATAGGCTACTTGCAATCAACTTAATCAGGAGGTTCTCTGGAGTTTTTCTGAGAGACAGTAAGTTCCTGTTCAGATTGATTCTGTGCCTGTATGCTAGATGTAACTCCTCGAAGGCTAATAATCAATCAGAAACCATAACCAATTAATTATTTGCAAGAGGTTCAAGATGGACAAAAGCCAACCGGTTTTACATGTAGCCTACATTACCAAGAGCACCGTCTGCACGCCATTGACTATGGCTTTCGTTCACTGTCTTCAAATCATGCAAATGCTAGAGACATGCATTAGCCTACTGTACAAGGGAAACTGTAAGCCACAACAGTGAAGCCTACTCCCGTGCCATCCATCAAAGAGGGTCCACTGCTACTACACTGCAGCGATATGGATACAGTTCCATCTGGACGGAAAGCAAATCTCACCATTAAATGCATGTTACGAATGCCTTGGCATAGTACAAGCTCTCCAATTTAGCTATCCAAAAGCCCTAGACATGTTTCCTACTTAACCACTGAGAGATGAGAGAAATGAAAGAAGGCTTAATTTTAGGGAATCGAAAATGTATTTGCCCATCAGCATCGACGACAGAGCGGCATGCCAGGAACATTTATTCGAACCATGAAGGTGTAGGCGACATCATCATCTACAGTGTAATTAAGAAGGGGGATGATGGTGAATGCGCCGAGTAAAGGGAAAGTGTAGTTGTAGGTGAGCAGAAGATATTTTGCATATTATTACCTACAGTGCTAACAATAAAATAGGCTACTCTGCCTCGTTGTGAGTTTGGCTTGTCGACTCACCCCGTTCCTTATTCCACTATTAGCCTATGTTTCCTCGTCCCTCGGGGAAATCCGACAACGGCTTTGCGTGGTCCCAAAGCTGCTGACTGTTCTGCAGTGCGCGCCGTCTTCCCTTCTGTTCAATTTGTTTTTGCTTTTTTTACACACAAGGGAGGAGCCGTCTTGCAGACTCTTCCACAACTGAGCATGTGCTATTTCCTCACGCTCTCTATACGCTAAAAGAAAAATACGAGAAAGGGGCGTAATTGGCTAATTTTGCTTAGTTTTCCTCCAGATTATTTTATTACTAAACGCACCTTCGTTTCATGGAAATAAAAAAAATACTATGTCCACTTGGTAGCCAATACAACTAAACAAATCTTAATTCGCAGCGACAAAACCATACTAAGCAGTTGAGTATTAAGGACGGTGGTGGGCTAATTGAAACAAAAGCCTACACAGCCTCCAAGCAAAATGACACGTTTCAAGCTGACGTGTAACGATTGACAGTAATGCGTGGTTACATTTACGCGACATAAATAACAATGTAATTGCACATACCGGTAGGCTAAATAATAAAAGTGTAGTGCGACCTCATGTGGTCAAAACTATGTATCTCATGATTTAGTGTACCAGCTAAACGGACTCGCGCTCTCCGATGGCTAAGTGACACAGTGACACTGATTGCACAGTTCACATCAAACTCGGTAGAGCAACCTACCGCACCAGAGGAAGCTAGGCTACGGCCACTAGTATGAACGAATTCAAAGCTTGGATAAGTTGCCAGTGTCATAATAACCGTCACAATCAAACCTGCTTAGCCTACAGTTGATCTGTCAAATTATTGATGGATCAAATAAAATGCACAAATAATGTAGCAAACATTGTTTGAACGCGTTCTGGTAGCGCAAAGGCAGGCTGGAGTAGCCTACGCCAAGATAAATCTGGCGAGAGAAGCCATAACATTCACCTGAATTTTTTTGAAGTCATACGGGGCCATATTAGTAGGACCCACCAGTCATTAGGTTTATTGGGCAACCAAAATAAATAGGCCTATATATTATAGCCTGCCCTAGTCAAAGTTGCACACAAAGATTCAAAGAAAAAGTGCATATCGGTATTGTTAAACTTGATATCATTATGCATATTTCATATATGATGTTATGCGATTGAGACCCTACATTGTAGGCCTATATGGATGTTTTGGTGCCACATAAAAAAAAGTTCAATACAGCCCCACATTTTAATTCATAACGACCGAATCATCTAATAACCAAGCAGCATGTGGGCCTACAGCAAACAGGCCCCGCCAACTTGCTGATTCTGAAACACTAAAATCATCGCTTAATTCTAATGGATAAAAAAAAACACCTTGGAGGCTCAAGACTCTTATTACTCACTTCTCAAGACCCATTTGAGCTCACTGGACATACCCACTGAAAAACTAGCTGAGGGGTCAAGCATCACAGAAGCCCATCTGGTCCAGAAGGTCCTACCAGCATGGCTGATGGGGACCATGAGCCAGGTTCATCTTGACTTTGGCCAATAGGACTCTGCTTTTACTACCATCAATTTGTCAACCACCACCATGTAAAACCTGGTTATTAACAATTAACCTATGTTTTACATTTATCATAATATATTCATAATACATGAAACAGCAATACCAAGCATAGCCTAAGGGTCCGTGTAACGCCATACGTATTTTCTTTTCAGTGTATTGTAATGTTCATTTTTTCAAGAGTGTCACTGATACACTGAAATAAAATGTAGACTACATCCTTTGGTCATCTTTCCACCAGGCTAGTCATTCTCTTTGCACCAGCAAGTCATTCTCTGTCATACCTGGTATGTAAACTATATTAACTATATTGTAGCCTGTGTTATCACCTCTCAATGCCACATTTGTGTTTTAAGATAGGTAATTAGAACAGAATAACTTGGAAAACAAAGAATATGAACATATGTTCAAAATCGATAACCTAATAAATAGCCTAGATGTATAGCCTACTGATGACCTATAGTCTATCTACCTGTTGAAATTATTGTCATCTATCAAATAAAATCTCAGTAAATAATCTGCTCTAGTAGAATATTGACATAATACACACATAGGCCTACAGTATAAACATGTGATGCACCATCTGCACATTGTGTACACAGTGACTGCACTATTTGACCTAAAAGGTTAGACAGTTATATTAATTGTTTAGCAGGCAATAGTTATCCTTGTCGTCTATAATGACTCCTGTAATGCTGAGTGCCTGTTTTCAATGTGTAGGGCCGCCTGGAAGGTGGAATCGAACTACTCTGCCGCTAAGCAGCTACAGGTTTGAAGCCTGCACCCCGGACCACCGAGGGTCATCCTGGCAAAGACAACACTGAGATTGTTCCGGCTATATAACCAGGATTTACACCCGAGCAGCTCAGTCATGGTTGGTACAGATTGTTTTGAGCTCTTGTATCCCCGAAAAGGCATGCATGGGCCCCATCTGCTAAGTCTATATGTAGCCTACATCACCTAGAATTGAACATATAGGCTATTCTGAATTATAAGAGGATCTCTAAAGTCTGAGTTTTATATCGTCATATCGATCGGCGCAAAGCATCATTGGAAATGAATATGCTAATGTTCTAAAATTATATTGGGCGGAGAAGGCAGGAAGTATGGTAGGCCAGTCCAATATTTACATTAAGGAGCAGTGGGGCAGGTTTTTCCGATGTCAAACGATGACAACTTGATGTGTGCATGCAACAATACTTTTCTCTGCGATGTTTTTGTTGATTTATGAATAACACAATTATATGAATGTTCTCTGACAGACCTGGCATGCAAATTATATTGTAGGCTATGTGATGTCACTTTTTAATGTCATTAATTTGAGTTTTAACATAGGTAATATTAGAATATATTTAAATATGTCCTTTTTTGTCATCAACCAATTACAATCTAACGGAATTATCTGCCCGAAAAACATCTCGGCTCTAGTATGACAGGTTATGCACATGTGGATATGGCCCATAAACATTTCACGCACCATTTGAACGGAACGTTGTTTGCAGACAACTGCTTAAATTGCTACAGACGCCTGGAAGGTGGAATCGAACCACTCTGCCGCTAGGCAGCTACAGGTTTGAAGCCTGCACCCCGGACCGCCGAGGGTCATCCTGGCAGAGACATCAGGGAGATTGTTCCAGCTATATATCCTGGATTTATACCCGAGCAGCTCAGTCATGGTTGACGCATATTGTTATGAGCTCGTGTATCCCTGAAAAGGCATGCATGTGCCATCGGCTAAATCTATGTAGGCTACATCACGTAGAATTGAACCTATATTTTGGATTATAAGAGGATACATCTCTAAAGTTTGAGTTTTACATCGTCAGATCGATCGGCGCAAAGCATCATTGAAAATAAATGCCATTGGTCCTCCAACATTGTGGGCGGAGGAGGCAGGAAGTACATAGGCTACTACATTTAAAGGGGCAGAGGTTTTCCGATGTCAAAATGACGAATATCAGGTTGCTTTTATATAGGAGTCTGATTTTGTTGATTTATAAATGACAAAATTGTAGCTTGTCTTTTTTAAAAAAAAAAAAAAACAATGTCTGTCAAAGGCTGTTATAAGAGCTCATATAATTTATGCTATAGACCAAGCTGTTTAAGCAAAGATTGCTTTCACAAATGGCTGTAGCCTACATCTAAAATCTCCTATACTATTAGAACCTCAGCTCAGGCCATTTTAAATCCTAGTTTCCAATTCCAGTTTAGTTCCAAATCCAGGTGCAGGCTAGTTATTTGTCTGTAGGCTATTTCACTACCATGTGTGAAATATCTCTAGCACATTTGTGTAGGCTTATTTTAGTATTCTGTTTCAATGGCTTATTCTAGTATTCTATTTCAATTGCCCAGCCCATTCCCATTTTTACCTGGAAGATTGATGTCTATTCCAGGACCATAACTATCATATCTCTGGCTACAGGCCTAGGGTATAAAGCCCATACAAGAGGTCAAAGAAGATATGATCAATCATTAAAAGTATGGGTTGATTATATTGCTGCCTTAATGAAGGCCTATACATTCTATACAGTCCAGTCTTTTGGGGGAAACTACATATTGCATATAAGCCAGTGTATCAGATAATTGGTTTTGGATAGACTTCGCCAGCTGCCAGCTCAGCATGTTCCACGATGCAGTCTTGCAGTCCGTTAATTAACATTCCGGCCGTGTGCGAATTTGATGGTTTAATCCCAGCTGAGTTGTCGCTGTCCACTTAACTGGTTCTGAATTAGCAGGATTTGACCAGAGCTGTGCTGATTTGGCCCTCCATGCACTTTATTGAAAGAAGGGAAACGAGAGTAAGAGCAGTAACTTTTCAGACACGTTGTTTAGTTGAACTGGTACGTACAAAACATTACATTAGTATGACAAAGGCAACTGCATTAACCTATATCAATCGTATTTAAATATTTAGGCCCAATTGCTCATTAGGAATCGATAACATCGTGACTCAATCATACATGTGCATCAATGTGGCCTATTTTCGCGTCTTTCATAGCCCTCAGAACTTAGGCTACTTTAACATGTAGGTCTTAACACAGGGAACAAATTCAGTCTTCAATCTCTTGTCTCACATTGTAAGATACCAACAGGACTAAGATAGCCTAAACATGAAATGAATGAACATTATGGACTCACCATGCCTCACATCCGCGCACGATCTATTCCAACTTCTGCTCTCTGGAGGACGCTATGGATCTCTGAAGACTGGAACGACGCGCTTCAACAACAGCTTAACCTTCAGCAATTAGACTCCTGAGAACTCCTGACGAACTCTACTTATTTATTTATTTAATTGTATCCCCCTCCTTTATCCCCCCAGACTGAGCTACAAAAATACCACCAACATTGTTGTGTTTGTGTGGCAATTAAAGTTTCTATTCCGTTCTATATCAAGTTTAATGCAAGACGTTGCCTTACCTGCAGATGGCGCAGCTTGCCCATGTTTTGCATTGCAGCTTTGTTAATTCCCATGTGTTCCAAACATAACCGATAAGTTTGAAAATCGTGGAACTAGCCTATCTCAATTTTCTCCACGGGATTTGTAATTCACGTTCTTATACAGAAGAGATGGCATGAGAAGTCGTCAGGCCAGACTGCTTTTAGAACATCATAAGACCTCACACACATCTAGCATATAGTAGGCTATTGCAATATTTCCAGTTCTTATGGTTATGGTTATGGGATTTGGCAGATGCTTTTGTCCAAAGCGACATACAAATAAAGACAATTCAATTGTTGATTTGACACTGACAGTGAACAATTTAAAAAGTTGGTAATAAGATGAATAGCAACAATAAACAACAATGCCAATTCAATCAATAGCCTAATTAAAATAAACTATGAAAATAAAGAATAGCAAATAAACAATAATGTCAATTCAATAAATGATATAATAACAATAAGATGGTAAGGCTACATTAAGTAGAATAGCAATAAAAAACAACAATGTCAATTAAACGGCCTAATGAAAGTAAACAATATAGGCTTAATGTACAAACCATAATCCATAAGAAGCGTGTCATATATTCTTACATTTTAATTTTTGGATTTAAAAAATCTGTATATGAGGACAGCTAATCATAATTTATAAAATTTCTGAATCTTTTAACATCTTTACATTTATTTAATAGATGATCATGAATGATTTGTATGATTATTTCATGGTTTATATGGACATACACTCGTGAGTACATTGACACCAAAATGATATATATATCGCTATTTGAAAAGACATCATGTCTTTGCATTGTAGTGCATTACATGATAAAAAGTAATTCTACATTTTGCACAAAACAGCAGAAGAGACTGTTTCAACTTGATAGGGTTTTTGAAACAGGACATCACAACGTGTGTGATGTATGGAATGTGAGGAGAATTAAAATTCCCTGGATTTGGATTTCTAAGGGCATGGGTTTCCTCATTAGTCAGACAGCTGATGAAATCATCATAATTTGATAGAAATTCAGTGTAGACTGTTAATACTGATCTAATTGTTAGAAGATCACAGTTTGAGTATTGTAAGTAAAACATGCTTCAGTAAATATACAGTTGATGTGTATTTCCTGTTTTTGTCTGTCAAATGGAATATAAATCCATTTAAAACGTTGTACAATAGGTGTCAGATTTCATATTTTACAGATGTTTTATCAGGACATGACCATGTTTGATCACACATGGCAACTTCTTTCTATCAGTTCAGCATCTATTCACATTTTTCCTCCCCTGAAATACTTTTTAATCTTGTTATAGCATGAAAATAATTTGGGCGAAGGTAGGGGGAATCAGGTCACAAGAGATCAGGAGGTCATGTAGAGAATAAGGCTTTGCCATGATGCTTGTAACCTTGATCTGAAGCTCTACAATACCGGGGTGGAAAAAGCTCTCTGCTGAGAACCAGCGGTGTAGCACACTGGCACCAACGAGGCCTCACATGCCCAAGACAAGTGAACAAAGGCACTGATTTAAAAAAACATGACGGGCTCTGGCTTCACAATGCATTTAGACAAGGGTGGGACCGGCATCCTGAACCACACAGCAGGTGTGGAAGGAGGGGGTCCATGTGAGCTTGACTGTGTGTGTTTGTGTGTGTGTGTGTGTGTGTGTGTGTGTGAGAGAGAGAGAGAGAGAGACTGAGAGAGAGAGTGATGGAGTGAGTGAGTGTGTTTTAAGAGTACTCTATTTCCTACATTTCCTCGTGGACGGGTGGGAACAGGAAGCTCAAGGTCATTTCCGCACATTCCCTGTCTGCGGCGAGGTGAGAGGTCAGCTTTCGCATAGGCGACGGAGTTTCAGCACTCTCACTCCTCTGGCCCCTGGCCTGCTTTCTCTGGCCGTCACGCACACCTAGAGCTGTACGCCGATGAAAACAATTTAATGCATTTAGCCGTGCGGCCGGCTCATGCCCACCATATCTCTTGGAAAACAGTGAAATGTTGAACTCACTGACACACATTTTGCGGGTGCATTGTGTTTTGTTAAACAAATTACATGTCGGATGTCTTTCAGTGTGTGTGTGTATGTGTGTGTGAGAGAGACAAAGAGAGTGTGTGTGTGCGTGTCTCTGTGTGTGTGTGTGTGTGTGTGTGTGTGACCTAATGACACACTGACAGTAGCTGAGGGCACAGCTTTCCATGATGAAATTTCCCTTTATTTGCCTGCCCAGCCCCACGTTATTGGAGAGGATGTCATGAAAACTACAGATCTGTGCCATGCAATATGAGACTTCACTGTAAAGCAAACAAGCCTGATGTGAGAAGAGAAAAACACACAGGACAGCCGTGCGTCAGCCTTATTACGCTCAAGGAAACGGTCTAGGAACTGTATCTGTCACATATAAACACAAATACATACACACAAATAAACAACCACACACTCCCACACACACACACACAGACATACAGGCACACACACACAGACATACAAATCCACACATTCTCTCTCTCTCTCTCTCTGTCTAACACACATACACACACACACACACACACACACACACACACACACACACACACACAGTGAGAGAGCATTTGTTCCATAAATGCACTTTAATTACAATCCAATCCTGCTGCAATTCCAGCTGAGAGGAGTGAATGGAGATAAAAAGGAAGTCATTTAAAATGGCAACATTCTGAAACCAACTGCAGTACAAAAGAATGCTCCAAATCAATATGTACAACATATTTACAGGATCAGTATTTACATACAAGTATAAAAAAAAATCATACATCCTTTACAACTGCAACACAGCATAGGCAACATTTAGTAAGAATCCTTTTTTTTTCTTTTGTCAACTTGCAGTCTTTTGGTTTTTTGTGTCTTTTTAATTAACCATATCACTTTTGCAACTTTCTTCCACAATTGCTATGCTCCCTTTGTCACTCCTTCAATTATTTGGCTGTCCCCTGTTCAGGAAAATTCCCCTTTTCTTCAGTAACTCTAGTCATTTAAGATGCCATAGTGTCTCTGGCTAAATGTACGTGTTCAGGTGAGGGGACCTCCAGGGAGAATTCACCGGGTTTTAAGACAAAGGCTGGGAAAGCAACAGTGAGACCCACACAGAGGAAAAATACACCAGTACTCTCACACAAAGACACACACACATTCACATGAAATCACCAGATCACTTACAGTGGCACAGACAATACAGCACAAATACACACACGCATGCACACAGATACACACACTCACACACAAACATACGCTCAGAACACACACACACACACACACACACACACTCAGAACACACACACACACACTAATAATGCACCTTTCACTGATATCTGTGAATCCCATTTTGACAGTGGTAACGGTATCTGTTGCCAGCGAAGCCACACCAGCATAAATAAAAATGTCTACGACTCTGTCCCTTCCGTAGCACATGCCAAACCACCACGACCCCACAACATCGGTCAACGAGAGTTCATAAGGCCCTCATCGGACACACGAGAGGTTGAAGAGGGTCCCAACAGTGGGTGGGTGGCAGGGCTGACCTGTGGCCCTTGGGTCCAGAGCACTTGTCGTGTGAGGGTATCTGGGATAGGGGTGGTCACAAACACACACGAGTCTTGGGAGAAGGATGCTGGGAAGGGGTCACAGAAAGGTCAGGGGTCACCGGCAGGTCACGCTTCCTGCTCGTGGTTGTCCGTGTAGTGGAAGCGGTTCAGCTTCTCGCGCTCCAGGTTGGAGATGTCCATTTTGGGCAGGTGGGCGGGCTTGAGGGCGGGCGAGGAGGAGTGGGAGGGCGCGGGCGACGGCGGCAGCGTCAGCTCGATCTCCTCGGCGGCGACGCAGCAGCGCGACGAGGGCGGCGGCGGCGGCAGGCCGGAGGCGGCGGGGATCAGGGGCGCCCCGCGCTCCACGTTGCGGACGGGCACGCAGAAGTCCCGCTGGTTGTTGATGGTGGTGGCGCCCTCGTGCCGCGCCACGCTGCCGCCCTGCAGCTGCTGCTTGCGCTGGTGCCGCCGCTGGAGCCGCGAGAGCAGCACGGCACACGCCGTGCAACCAGCCGCCAGCGCCAGGGCGAACACGCCCACCATCACCATGGACGTCACGAAGCTGCCCTGACTACCTGCTGGGCACACACACAACACACACACAACACACAACACAGACACTTTAGAGGAAGAACTGCACATGCAATAAACACTGAACTGTTTTGTGTTCTGTTTTACACTCAATTGTTTTTGTATTCTAAATAATCAGTAATATCTCCATTAAGTATGAATTAATATCATGTTTGTTATGTGAATTAATATCATGTTTGTTATGTGAATTAATATCATGTTTGTTATGTGAATTAATATCATGTTTGTTATGTTCATTAATATCATGTTTGTTATGTACATCGGACGCAGATGGCGGTGCCTTACCTTGGCAGTGCTGCCCGTGACAGGTCCCAGCATAGCTGTAGCACCTGTAGCTGCCCTCCGCTCGGTGGCACTCCAGACCGTGCTGGCATGGGTTGGGATCGCAGGGGTCCAGCTGCACCTGGAGGATCAGCGGGTGTGTACACACACACACACACGCACGAGACACACACACACCATTTTTGTTTTAGCTGGCTGAAGATGAAATGAGAACACATTAATGTAGACTAATTAGATCATAGCCCTATGAATAAAATATGCAGAGCATGATAAACGCTGTGATACTGACCTCACAGCGTGCGCCTGTGAAGCCCATCGGACAGTTGCAGGTAAAGCCTTGCCCACTCTCCTGCTCCACGCACTTCCCTCCCTGCAGACAGGGGGCGCTCTCACAGGGTCGCCGCACAATCTGGCAGTGCTTCCCAGCGAAGGGAGGTGGACACGCACAGTGCCAAGCTGACTGTGACTCCTGCAGGTCCCAGCATGGGGAGGGAGAGAACAAGAGGGAGTCATTATTAGCCGCGGCAACCATATTAACCTCGTCTAAAACGCAAGGTTGCTGTTGTCCTAAATCCCAAAATGGAAGTTTTGTCCTTCTGTGCAGATAATGTGTTTTTGAGCTGAATGAACTGACTAGGCACCATCATGACACATCAAGGGAGGCACATGAGTGTGGATCTGCCCTTGACCATCTTAACTGTAACACTGTGTGTGTGTGTGTGTGTGTGTGTGTGTGTATGTGTGTGTGTGTGTGTGTGTGTGTCTGAGTGACGTGCACGTGCATGGGTGTGTGTGTCTGAGTGAAGTGTGTGTGTGTCTGTGAGTGTGTCTAAGTGACGTGTATGTGTGTGTGTGTGTGTGTGTGTGTGTGTGTGTGTGTGTGCTTGTGTGTGTGTGCCTGAGTGATAAGTGAGAATGTGCAGAAGTCAGGATACAGCACGTAACCTCCCACACAGCTCTGGAGCAGACACACTGGAGCGCCGTGGCAGTCTTACCTCACAGCGTCCGCCGTTCAGGCACGAGCCCTGGCAACTGCCGTTCCCTGTGGACCACATTAGAGTGCATTACAAACCTGAGATCAATACTCAATTTTGCCTTACAGGGGACAGCGCGGGGCGGCTAGCCTTTTGATGAAAAATGCATAAATGGCATAGCCAGAATGCATCCTCTTTCTAACTACGAGGTCGATTGCTTTAATAAAATGCCTCGAGGCGAGGGATGCTCAGGCTATTCATCTTCTCATGTGAACCACGTATGGCCCTGGAAAATATTCTTCAGCCACGATCCATGTTTGTGGGTGTAGATTTCAGTGCAGAGCAGAGAGCAGAGAGCAGAGAGCAGACAATGCCCGAAGCTACGTCTCTGCTACAGTATATTGACATGGTGTGATTTTATGACCTGGTTTCGTGTGACATGTATTAATCTCAGTTCTGGGAGAAATTGTTTTATTAATAGAAAATCGTGCTTCGAAAACCTAATTTAGCTCGGGAGTGTTTCTTGACGAAAGCAGGCTGATATGTCATACTCACTGATCTCACAGTTGGGGCCGGACCAGCCCGGCAGGCAGTCGCAGAGGTAGCCACCAATCAGGTTGCGGCAGGAGCGGGCGTTGATGCACATATTCATCTCACATTCGTTGGTGTCTAAAATAAGAATATTTACAAATAAACAAAATGCATCAGTGTAAACATCCATATACTGTACATCTTATACTAGTATAGGGGATGGTTCCCTGGACATGAATTAAGCCCAGTCCAAGACTAAAAGAGGACTTCATATGAATATCTCCATTGACAAAGAGCTTTCAGTCAAGGACAAGGCTCAATCAGAAAAGATGCCCTAGATGCCAGGATCAATTGAAACCAAGGTGTGAGGTTGTGGATACATTAAACCTTTTGACAAAGTCTATCTATGTAAATTGACTGTGGCTGACTTGGTTCCAGGTCAGTCCCATGCTCAAGGAGAATCTGTACTGAACATAGTTCACAACAGAAGCACCTGCCTACTCTACTGACCCACTGACCAGAGCGCCTCGTCCAGACAGCGCGCTGTTGCTCACTCACTCAACCTGTCTCTCTCCACGCATCTAATGGAGCATTGAACTCACTGAGGCACTAAGTAAGACATGCAAGACCTACTGGGACTGACATAATGCGCGCACACACACACACACACACACACACACACACACACACACACACACACACACACACACACACACACACACACACACACACACACACACACACACACACACACACACACACACACACACACACACACCCTTATTTATAATCTATGGTGTGTGCAGGTACACACATGCACACACACACACAAAGACTTCATCATTGACATTGGCACTTCAGTCATGTCACCTAAATACTTGAAACCAGTAAACCCATTAACAGATGTCTGTCAGATAACCTAATCAGCCTTTAGAAACGAAAACCAATCACACACTGGAAAAAAGACTCTTGTCTGCTTGAGTGGGCGAAAGTGAGATAAATAGAGAGGTGGGGGGGGGGGACATGCCTATCCT
>NC_085006.1:7214923-7217423 GCF_963854185.1 Sardina pilchardus
CTGAGAGGCCTGGAGAGAGGAGAGGGGAGTGCTGGTAAAACGATCATTAATACACTATAATGGTGGAGTGGGTGTTCATCTGGGCCTCCGGTCTTTCCTCTCTTATCTGCTAGAGATGATCTGAGCTCTGTAGGTCAACGCCCTTACCACACCTCAGTTATTTATTATAATACACACACACACACACACACACACACAGTCAGTATCACACTTCTCTTCTCACCTTTGTCACACAACAGTCCACCCCAGTTGGTGTCGCACACACACTTCCATGGCTCCGTGCAGGTGCCATGGACACACCCAGGGAAGGTTTCACACTCGTCGCACAAAAGGCCCCTCCAGCCGTAGCTGCAGCTAGAGACACACACAGAACAAGACACAGGAAGATGAAAGGACGAGAAACCCAAAGAAACATTGGAAGATGAAAGAGAACAGGAAATAGTCAACGGCACTGAGCAAATACTGTAGACGCTTAATTCGGTTAGAACAACATGAAATCTGAAGCAGCAGTGGAGCCAGTGATGGGTGTGTGCGTGTGTGTGCATGTGTGTGCGTGTGTGTGTGTGTGTGTGTGTATATGATGTGTGTGTGTGTGTGTGTGAGTGTGTGTGTGTGTGTGTGTGTGTGGGATGGTGGCATGGAGGAGTGTTCTGGACACTGCGGGTGGGCGGGACTTACATGCACTCGCCGGGCTGCTTGCAGGTGCCGTGGTCCCTGTGGCATCCCTGCCGACAGACAGCTGCAAAGACAACACAAACACACACACACACACACACACACACACACACACACACAGAGAGACAGAGCACCGGTCAACCTTCGACTCCCACACTGTAAACACAAATTGACGCCATGGCGCAGGCGGAAGACACTCGCCCATTTTCCACTCACGTCACGTGGCCGTGGCCATGCCGCAGAGGTGTTAATGCTCATCAGGATTATCTCACACAAATCATAAACAGAGCAACAGGAGGTGTGCTGAATGGCCTGTTTATCCAATAGACCAGCTGATAATGGCGCAGTGACCTTTGGCAAACAGTCTACGCATAAAGTACAGGCATTGTGGGCCTTAAACAAGCCTACGTCACATTTGGCTTACCGGCAGGGGACAACGACTAGTGCCAACGACGGGTCACTGTTGGTCAATGTACATACCGGTATTAAGTGCAGTATCAGAAGTATCAGCTCTCCAGATACAAAAGTTAAAGAGGTCATAAACTGATTTATTGTTCCGTGACCTTTGTCGTATACCTACTACTACTCTACCATTGCACCACAGGGCTATATAGTTCCTTCAGCAGTCAAGTGTGTCTTTGTTTGTTTGGATTTCAGTCCCGTGCTGTCAATGCCAGGTAATGTCCTGGCTAACCATGGCAGTGTCAATATTAGTCAGCACCCATGTGATGGGCGCGCGGCCCGGGTCCCTGCAGCCCTGCGTGACCCTGGGACAGGGAGAGGAAGCGGGCCGAGTATTTGCTCTTCCTGTGGCTCCCCACGTCTGTCAGCAGCCTGGGTGGATGCTCAGGGGACGCTCAGGAAGAGAGGCAGTGCAGGATGGAGGGCCACATCAGAGGATGTCATCGGTTGGCTCATTTCCGCCCACATTATTTCCCCTCATCGGACTCTATTTTAATCGGGAGAGGCGGAGGAGCAGCAGGCGAGCAAAGGTGGCTCAAAAAGCAAGCTCGCTGGACACTATTGTGCTGAGATGGGGCTTTTCTGAGGCAGGGGTTCAAAGTATCTCTTTTTGGAGAGAAACTAATTCTGCCTGAATAAAATTCCCTTGTATTCCACCATGACCAGGCATTGAAGGCAATGTAGAATTGGAGGGCAAAGAAATATGAAGCAATGAGTAAAACAACGAATATACTGTGCTGGTGGTGGTACACCAGACAGGTGGAGCACATCTGTCTCAGGCCCCTACAACCTCATACAGACTCAGCTTCACAGGTGGGTCAATTATCATAACCTTGGAGTTCTTAATCCAATCCAATTCAGTCATAATCAGGAATTATCTGATTACCTAAAAAATAACCTAATTTGGTCAATTTGTGAGAGCTTCTTTTGACCAAACATGCCATGAGTTACACTGCTTCTTCCTCCCTTACTTCCTCCCCAGTGATGCGTGACTGTCCCAGATGACACTGCATCCCCCAAAGGACGAGCTCTACAGTACTCACCCTCCCGACACTCCGGGCCCGTCCAGCCCTCCTTGCAGACCTTGGTGCCGGTGGCGTCGCAGTCGAAGTGTCCGAAGAAGTCGTCGCGGACGCGGCAGAAGCGGTTGCAGGCGGAGCCGAAGTAGTTGGCCTCGCAGTGGAAGCGCAGGCGGAACTCCAGCTCCAGGTGGTGGCCGTGGTGCTTGAAGAGCTGCCACTGCTCGCTGGGGTTCAGCATGGACGACAGCAGCACGCGCTCAATCAGCTGCTCCTTCACTGCAGCACACACACACGGACACACGCGCGCCAAGGCCATGAGCATCTGGACAACACTGGACACT
>NC_085006.1:7222423-7227423 GCF_963854185.1 Sardina pilchardus
ACACAGAGAGATAGCAGGAGAACAGGAGCAGTGAAGAGGAGGGAGGGAGGGAGAGATAGAGATAGAGAGTAAATAGTGACACACAAAAATGAGTGAAAGAGGAGCAACAGAGATGAATAATTCAGCTCCACACCCATCGTCTCCCCGCCGACGCCTGCGCCTACCATGCAAATAACACAGGCTGGCGGGCGCTCACTCGCTCGTTCGGTCGGTGGGGTTCCTCTAACAGGCGGGCAGCATGTGTAGTCACGGACGCCTCGCCGAGAGCCCACCGCCGCGGAGACGAGTGGAGAGAGCGAGGGAGCGAGCGAGGGAGGGAGGGAGGGAGGGAAGGAGGTGTGCAAGGTGAGGGAGAAGAGTGTGAGGAGTGGAGAGAAAATGAGGGGCTTGTCGGCTGGAGGGAGATGGAGAGGAAAATTGAGGACGGACAGCGGTAATGATTGCTCTCCCCCTGTGCTGGTCATACGATACGCCTCCCACACAAACACACACACACACAGATATAAACACATACTCTGCAGTCTGTCACATACAGAGGCTGAATCGTCCACACGCAGAAGCTTAGCCTCCAGGTCTGAGCAGCGCTGCACCTGGACCAGAGCCCCCCCAGCCTGACCCCCCCCCCATACACACCCTCTCAGCCTCACCACTGGAAATCTCTCTCCTAAGTCAACAGTGATAAACTCGCTCAACTCACACCATTATATTCACCGAATGTTTGCAATTTGCCCTCATACAAACACCAGTGATGCCCCACCTCTCTCCCTCCCTCCCTCCATCTCTCTCTATCCCTCGCTCCCTCTGTCTTTCTCTCACACACACACAGAGTGTAGACGCAGCGGCAGCAGCAGGGCCCAGAAGGATTTCCAGGACCTATTCAGCGTCAAACAGCCACAAAGATAAAGCCCCATCTCTCCATCTCCATTGTCAAAACAATGCGCTCCTCTCTCTCTCTCTCTCTCTCTCTCTCTCTTCCTCCCCTGGTCCCTCTCTCTCTAGCTCACATTCCTGCATTCCTGGATCGGATATCCCCCCATCCACAAGCGTCTGAGTCACAGATGGAACAGATAGAATGCATAGAAGACTTACGGGCTCTAATTTCAGACAAAAACCCAGACACACGCACACACACACACACACACACACACACACACACACACACACGCATACACACACACACACACACACACAATCACAGAAAGAGAGAGGATACGCACAAACACACAGGGCAAAGCAATACCAACCAACAATTGGTTAACAAATATGAAAACTGTCCTTGGAAATGTCTTCTTTGCTTTCCATGAACTATTTGTGGCATATAGAGATGCGTATACAAGGCATGCATTGTTACATCCTGGCCAAGATCCTCTCAGGAATAAATGAATACTAATGGTAGAGAGGACGCAGTGGCATAGTTCCCTTTGCATTCATTACTTAATGTAAAACTTTATAATGGCTCCATTATACTGTGCCACCTTTCTCAAGGTACCCTAAGGTCCCGTAGCATATTTTAGAAATGGCCATAACTAAATCAATTACACTAATGTAGATAAATGATGGCGTTTATGATGTTGGAGCTTCAGTGTGACCTGTTGCTTGGAGGTTGCAGAGGAGCCTCCAGTACTTAGTGCTGTTGGCTGGTTGAATCTTAGTAAGCTGGTGTGGTACCAGGAATGGACTGTTCCGGCAGGAGGCTAGAAGCTGCACTGCCCATTATTGTTGTGGCTTTGGGACATCCCGTCAGAGGAGATGAGGCAGGCCAGCGAGGTGGGGTAGGAAGTGCATCATCACGCGCAAGATCAGAAAACACTACAACAAACAAACGCACACGCACACACATACACACACACACACACACACACACACACATACACACACATACACACACATACACACACATACACACACACACACACACACACACACACACACACAAAATTACTTCAATACTGGCCTACCTCCAGCACTCACTTGCCTTCCACTCTTTTCCTCTACTCCATTCCAACCCCCCACAGTCCTCTCTTTCTCTTTTGATTCCCTCCATCTCTCTCTTCCTCCTCCTCCTCCTCCTCCCCCCACTCCCCTCTCTCTAACTGCCTGCAGCTAGCTCTCTGTAGTCTGCTGGGTTGAGATTTGAGCCCGCGTGGGCAGGTGAGTCACGCTGACACTCAGGATGGGCGTGTGGTTGGCCCGGCACTGTCCATCACGTCCGAGGTCAGGGGCAGAACCCCCCCCCCACCGGTGGCTGGCGTAAGCACCGCGGCTCGTGCCAGCCATTCTGACCCGACGGAAGTTTAGATCAAACAATCACGGGGCGGAACACAGCCGTGACTCACCCAGCGGAGCTGAAAAGGTAGTATAAACAATGGCCCGGGCCTGGTGTTGGGCCGCGGCAGCGTGGGGCTGCTTAATGGCTGCCTGGCGCTCTGCCTGAGCCTGACAGAGGAAGGTTGGGTGACGGCCGGGCTCAGACCGCCACCATGGCAGTTTATACACAAAATGAGAGACTTGTATACAGTTGAAAGGTCTGACGTTATATCAGATGAGCTAGAAAGGCAAAGGAAACAGACTTGCTGAAGTGCTGTTGACTTTTAAAGCACTCTTGAGACTTAATGTACACATGTGCAAAATGTGAAGATAGATGCAATCACGTAAAAAGCCGTTCACGTCACTAAATAATGGCGCGATCAAAGCTTGATCAAATTTCAGATGAAAGCATAGCTGTAATAACAGCTGTAATTTTAGCCCAGCCAGGCTTCAACAGACCTGTTGAAACATCTACAATCTGCCATAGGGCCTCAGTGGTGTAATCGTATCACTCAACTAACAACCTCTCAGTGGGATTGGCTAATTTCCCACTCTGGCCGTGTGCATGGAGCAATGAATGGTGACGACCATACAGGTGTCAATCCCAGCCAAGACACAAAGTCCTGTCTACCACAAGCCTCTGCCAACTGACAAAACTTCCACTAACGCCAACCGCTGATAAGTTGTAGCACCTGGCACATATCAGCCACAAATATCCGGTTTGTGCGTAGATAAGAGTTTGTTTACCCAGGCGGCTATATACAATCAACAGAAGCATGGGCATCCAGCGACAGATATGCTATAGATTCCACCAGATGGGGAGCGCGGGGAGCATCAACTACTGAGGGACGAAACGTACTCCAAGATGTAAGATAAGATATATTAATATTTAATGAGGCCGCAACACACTGATCCTACTAGCAATGGTGGGCAGCACTAGGCTAAATGGAGGTAGCCTCCCAATCTGTGTTCATGGTTTCCCTTAGCAAAGTTTACAGTCTTTTTTAACACAATAAAATACCTTCATTTTCATTTGTATTGTAAGACTTCTTAGAAAGTATGCTGACTGAGAGCATTGTGTAAGTGTGGGTGTGTTGTGGGGGGCACTGTATGTGTGTGTGTGTGTGTGTGTGTGTGTGTGTGTGTGCCTGTGTGTTGTGGGAGCTGTAGCTTGGGACAGAGAGTGCAGTCTGATAGATTTACGTCATTCCTCTCTCTACAGTTTTCCTGAGTTTGGTGGGAAAATCTCCCAGCCAGCCAAACCGGGATCACCTACTCACACACGCGCATGCATGCATTCACACACACACACACACACACACACACACACACACACACACACACAAAGACACAGGCATATTCACGGATCAGTCTTCCAGGCAAACTCCAACATGTCACCACATCTAAAGAGCTTATCAGGAAAAGAAAAAGCATTGCTAAACTCCCACCACACACACACACACACACACACACACACACAAAATTACGAACTGTAAATGTAAACAAAACACACCCACTGCCTCTAAACCATCTTCCCAGGCACAGAAGTGAATGACAAACATAATTTTGCCAGTACACAATGTCCCCCACCTCTTTCCCAGCCCTCTCTAACAAACACATAAACACAAACACAAACACACACACACACACACACACACACACACACACACACACACACACACACACACACACACACACACACACACACAGTGAGGAGCAACCTGATGACAAACAGCAGCATCAACAATAAAGGCATGTGATAAGATCTTCAATAACAAAGCTGTGATATTTTTACAGCACAGAACAATGACAGTCGGGGACATTGCAACGCAGAATGTGAGGTGTGTGGTGCCGGGCTGTCTCTGTCTTCACCTTTGAGTGTTGCTGTTGTTGTTAGTGTGTGTGTGTGTGTGTGTGTGTGTGTGTGTGTGTTTGTTTGTATGTGTGTGTGCAGTACACAGCTGAGAAGGTGAGACAGTCGCATGAAGTGTGCAGTGACTGCAAAGGTATTCCATCGCTCTCACGAGTCACATCCTGTGTTTCCACTCCTAGCTAGGCCATTATTCCGCAGCCTCATACATTTCCGTTCTGGTGTCAGGCCCACTTTCTTGGAACACCAGGTGTCTTGCTCGACAGATTAAAAGCGTTTTATCTCGCTTATTAATGCCTGGTAGAACCAATTATCCGTTAGCGATGTCCCAATGATTCATCTCCTTCCCTTTTAAGTGAAAAGAATAAAGTAGCTCAAATATTCATGCGACATAATGGAACTTCAAAGTGCTATTAACATCGAGGGATCATATAAAATGACACTTGGATGGATAAAGCAAAATCAACCGTCTAGCGGAAATATGAACCACTGGATGTGTTTTATTCTGCCATGTTGAACTTGACAGAGTGCCTGTTTCCAGTTCATTCATTCGCCAGGTACAAGTGCCCCCAGGCAGACATCGCAGCGAATTCGGACATCTGTGTTCATTTAGCAGCTCAAATCATATGTGCTGAAGAGATTTGCTCAAAATTAAATTCTGTGTACGTGGAGGGGGGCCGAGGGGGCTCAGGTCCTGCTCTTGTCCGATGGCATATATTAACAGTAAGCCACCCAGCAAACTCCCTTAATCCGCACGGTCTTGGGCTGCGACCCAGCGGCCATGCTACGCCTGCTGGAACCTGAAGGGTCTGAGCCACAGTTA